>NW_024582750.1:226019-330052 GCF_018398535.1 Haplochromis burtoni
ACTTCCTTGTAGGCTTACAATGATGCCTGGGAAGAAATTATTGAACAGCAAACTGTGACTGTGTTCACGACAATCTGCTTTAAGGTTTCTTGACAAATATTTCAAATAAGCTTATTTTGTTTATCATAATAATCATCATCAAGCATTAAAACGTACTGCAGTCGTGAAAACCTGGCAAGCTTTTGTAAATTCGATTTTGGATGTTGACACATAAAGTGCATTCATTTTTGTTTCCTTTAAAGTTTCACTGACCTTAAAACAACTGATGATATTGTTCGTGTTATTTGGTCTGTTTACTGGAGGTAAGTTCTGCACAGCAAAATACACACAGGTCAGGTACCTGAATAAATATGCAATCTATGTCACGGTCCTGAGACTTTGACCCAGCATTTTGACTTTTGGACTGTGGAATATGAGGTAATGTTGCAAGTCAAATTAAGATGAGCACTGCTTGTATAATGTGTTGTACTTCTGGTTTCTTCTTTTTAGTCTCCTTCCTGAGTGAAGATAATTTGCTCTTCTTATGTTGCTGTTTTGCTGGACTTGTTATTGTTCTTCTTTTTGTTGGATATAAAATGACAGCTGCACTCAGGAATCAGGTGGCCTTATATTTAATACATTCTGTGGTTACTGTAGTAACACTGTGTGCTCAAACACCTGATCCTCTGAAATTATGAATCCTGATAATGTGATAATTCAGCTTCACCTCGTCTGTCCTTTACACTCTCAGCCAGGTCTTTTCAGCTACATGAAGGCATGCCCTATAAACAAGAAAAGAGAGTTTCAGGTAGACATATCATTTTCTTCCCACACCCTCTTTTGAGCTCAGAAGCCATGTGATATTGGCTGCTGATGGGGATAACGATTGTGCACCATTCAGGGAATGGCATTTATCTAAAGTGAACAAGAGATGGCCTATTGCCAGCGGCTCTGCAGATGATATATTCTAAGTCACGTATGCTCTTTGAGTCAGAGACGACAGATGAACTCAAGATGAGGGTACACAGAATATTTCTCCTGGTAGTGCTGGGCTGCAGCTGGGCCGGTGGACGAATTGTGCCAAAATGTGAACTGAGAGACCAACTGATCTGGGCAACCAGCAGCCTTCCACAGAAAGCAAAAGATTCAGGACTGGACAGTGAGAAGTTCGTGACCAAGAGTAAGTGGCAACGATGCACTGAAGTCTGTTTAGAAATGAAATAGATTTAATTTAATGGATTTATTGAAACCAAGGATTGTGACGCATTGTATTTTAGGACTTAGATTTTATATTGATACTTGATATTTGTTTTAAGTCTCGTATAGAGTCTTTGAAAGCTGATGAAATCAAAACATTAGACTTGTAAACAAACTGGGAGTATGACAAGAGTCATGCCTGACATCTTTTTTCTTGTATATCTTTAATATAAACAGTAATTTGGTGTTCACTTTAAATGGCAAGCTAGCCCAACTCACTCTTCTATCTTGCTCTTATGCTTTAGTTTCATTATTAAGGTACTTTAACTGTGGGCTCGACTCTGTTTCCTCTCTGAAATCCCATTTTAATGTGAACAACTAAGATCTGACGATTCACGTGAAATGACAAAGCAAACTCTCAGCAACTTATTAAGCACCACTGTGATAGCAAAGAAACATGCCAGATGGCAGCTGCTTTGTCATCTTTGAGAAGGATTCATATTGCAACAGGATAATGATCCCAAACACAGATAAATATTCTTCCTCCAGATCAACCAGATTAGTGGTAAAAATGTTAGGTGAAACTGGTTCGGGTTTGTTTAAGATATGTTAAAAGACATGTTTTGAAATGTTGGTGGTGCTAGGAAAAACTAAGTCATGGAATTATTAGCAACTTCTAGGAGCCATAAATATCCAGAGGAAATTAAACAGATATATGCCCAGTCGTTTGAAAAACATTTGTCAGTTTGCTTCTCTTTTCTTCTCCAGTCGTCTGTTTTGTGGAAAACGTATCTGAATTTAACACCAGTTTGGTCAGTAACGGGCTGAGAGACGATGGCATTTGGCAGAAGAACAATTCTTCTGGGGACTCGGACGACACACTCTATGGCATTTTCCAGCTCTGGGATCAGCTGGTCTGTGGTAACGGCACAAATTCATCACCAAATATTTGTGCGATAAACTGCATGGGTGAGTATCATTCATTACAGGCAAATAAGTACGTTTGTAGATTTTTAATATCTTTCACTTGTTATTTTCTTGAAATTTGATGGATAGAATATCAGATGTAATTGTAGCGTCAAGCCTAGACAATGTAATTAAACTGAGAATCTACATCTGAACTAGAAAAATGTTTGTTTCTTTTTCTCCTTCTAGACTTGATTGATGATGACATACAAGACGATGTCCGCTGTCTGATGAAGCTCTTCGTCGATCTGGTGTAGGTCTTTCTGTCTTTTCTATGTAATTTGTCGGTATGATGTCACAGGATGCAACGAACCAGCAAAGATCCACGATGACAACTGAGAGATTTTGTGATCAGATTAGAAAGTTGAATGTTTTGTTTGCAACTACACCAATTATTAACAGAAGGAACCGTGAGTACTCAGTGAAATTCACTTCAGTGCCTATTTTCATGATTTCCACAGTGAAAAAGGTTTTGGGGCAGCCCATTGGAAGGAGCTAAAGAAAGAGTGAGTTATATCTTTATCTGTTTTGAAAACATGACCTTTAAGATGAACTCTTTGCTTTTACTAATAATGTTCAATATTTAAATATTGAATAGATATTTGTGAGATCAGTGCATATGCTATTCCTAATAAATTGCAATATTTGAATGCATAAACTAATGCAAATCTGTTCTCTTGCAGGATTAAGCTCATCTTGCAGGATAAGTGCAAAGATAAGCAAGCAGCTGAGTACTTTGCTGAATGCCATTAGTAATGAATCTTATGTTAACAGGTGATTTGTGAAAATAAAATAAAACTAAAGCATGTAAAGTAAAGATATAGAGTTGTCTGGAAGAACTGAATTGAATCTAGGAAATGTGGATTAAGATGAGCAGTGTGAAGAGGAGAATACAGAAATGCTAACCAGTGACTTAGATAAGTAGAGATAATAATGACCTATGGCACAGGTACTGCCATGGAGCAGATCAAAGCACAAACTAAACAGTGAGACCACACAGATGATGGAGTTTTGAATAGCAACAACAACAAAACAATCAAATTCAATTACCATCAAAATATATGTGATGAGTTCATGAATGTGGTGAAGGTGTTAAAAGGAAGAAAGATGCTGTTAGCATCAAGCCATTTTTAAAACAGTCAGCCAGTAGGTGTACTTCCTTTAGGAACTGCCTCGCACACCCTGCCTGTCTCTACACAAAACCAGAAAGAGGACAGAGCAGGCAGAGTGGGAGCACTCATCACCAGTGTGAGGTTGATTACTAAACTTTAGCATCAGGAGACACAATATAGGATGTACTCGACAAGTAAGATTCAATTTCAGCTTTGTCAAGAGCCCCAACAGTTCTAGCAGGACGGTGCAGAGCTATCCAACTTGTTCTTACTGCAAGGTGTCAAATACAGTCGGAGGCTGTTGGCCTCACAGAGACGAACAAGGTGTCCTTTAGTGTCAAAAATCCAGAACCATTTCATGTTTTTATTCACCCCAGTTGCTTTAGAAGCGCCAGTTAACTTACCCCTATGCATGTCTTTGGACTGTGTTAGGCTGCTGAAGTACTGGATAATATGCAAACTCCACACAGAAAGGTTGATCCCACCTTGATTCAAATGCAGGACCTTTTTGTTGGCAGGTGATAGCCCTTCAAGGGCTGTAGTTTAATTATTTTTGATCCTCAATAATGAAGACATCTTTTTGTTCAAACATGATATATGACGCAATAACAAATGCTAAAAACAATTCTGTGCTTCTTTCAGCCTGGCATAGTTACAAATAATACCGCTATCATGGTTTCATGTGCAGTGTTGGGAACATAAATCAGATTACTACTAAAGATTATGACCATAACATGTGATCGTGTACATCATACAGTGTATTAAAACCATATTAGAGTAAGAAAATTTGTTGATGTTGTCATTCTGGCTTGCTACCACTAGAGGTCAGTCTTTGATGCAGTTTCTTTAGATTCTTCATCCTGCACTTCTACATTTGTCTTTCTCTCTGTTCCACTCTGTCCTTGGGGACAAGTCACACACATGTCACAGTCACAGAGGGGAAAGAAAATCCGAAAGTTGAGAACACAAACAAGTGTATTCACACATGCAGTAAATGTCTTGATGCATGCTCAATCGTCCAGGTATAAGGAAATCCCAGAAAGTTGATTCTGTTTATCTGGAAGCAGCGTTTTCAGTGGGCGAAACATTTCGTCACTCATTCAAGTGACTTCTTCAGTCTCCAGGTTTCCCCAATCTTATAAACACCACATCCAGAACACCTCGGATTTTGACTATAGAGGCAGATGAAGCAATGGTCTGGTACGATGTTACATCTCTCTTCACTTGTGTTCCAGTTACTGAAGCAGTGGAGGTAGTTTGTAAGAGATTACAGGGTGACCCCAACCTCAGCAACAGGACCACTCTCTGCACTTACCACATTTTTTTGCTCTTGGAACTGTCGTCATTACACCTATTTTAGAAATAAGGGTCAGTACTACAGGCAGAAACATGGCTGTGCCATGGGTTCCCCAGTTTCATCGATTTTGGCCAACCTGCAAATGGTAGAAGTGGAAAAGGGGGCTTTGTTATCCTACCATGGAACACCAGCAAGCTTTGGATCAGGTATGTGGATGACACCTGGAGAAAATCAAATCTCAGGACGTACCACAATTCACTGATCACATTAACACGGTGGGTCAACACGGCAAGTTCACCAGGGAGGATGCGAAAAACGCCAGGTTGGCCTTCTTAGACCGTGAGATTTACAACAGTAATGTGGACATTTAAAAGCTGATGTGTGCCTTAAACCTACGGACACGGATCAGTATTTAATGTCTGACTCTCATCATCCACTGGAGCACAAACTGGGTGTCATCAGGACGCTACAACACAAACCCTTAGTGATCCCTTGTGTGTCAGGAGAATCACACAATCACAATTGAGACGCGTTTTCTCTAAACACTGCATCTCTCTGGCTTTTAACTCTTTCGTCCTGACCCCAAAACAGTTAGAAATCCATAAGTTTCAGGTTTTCTAACTGTTAAACTGGGGTTAAACTGACCTCCCAGCCCACTGTTCATTCAGTGGTGCTAGTTTCAGTCGTTGTGCAAATGTATTGTTTATAAGGTTGTGTAAACCTGCAGTCAGCTGAGACTGAAGAAGCCTGGATGAGTAATGAAACATTTCTCCCACTGAAAACGCTACGTCCAGATGAACAGAATCAACTTTAATAAAGACAGTAAATAAAGACCAGCATGCAATTCATATCATTTGTTCCCTTTAAGTCCAGCTTGGCTCTTGAACAGCTAGATGGTCCTTTCCAGCATCTGTTTACATTGGCATGTGGTGTGTTTGCTTTATCAGAGATTGCTACTGCCCTCTGCTGCTAGAAAAGATATTACATGTAGTGTTGAGGAAAAAAAACACACAAGACTGTGTACTAAGATCAAAACAGGAACCAAGAGAAGCTAAAGTTTTCTATTGAGCTGCAGAGTTGGATGAAAGTTAAGTTGGCTGGGTCTGGTTTAGGACAATTATCACCCAGTGGATTTGAGCTCTGGACACATTTTTGCTTCTATATTTTCTATTTTTATGGACTCTACATCTTTGGAACTGGATAGGCTGGCAGCTCTGGTGATCTTGGTGAGCGTTTCCTCGTACGGTGAAGGCAGGTAGACCATAACAAAGACTCCATCGGATCCATCAGAGCTGGTGCTGGCGTGGCGCTCGGCATTCTTGGTCAGAGAGGACAGAAACTCAACGCTGCTCTCTGCATCCTCAAGGTCAAGAGTGATGATGTTAGCCAAGCTTAGTTTACTGTGTGAATAACAGCGGTATATCAGACCAACCAGGACAGCCAGCAGGAGGACGGAGACAATTGGAAGGATAATGTAAACCACCAGCTCCACACTTTCTGGAAATCCTAATTCGAGTCCATAAAAACTGTTGTCCTAGAGATCAGCAAAGAAGAATTCATGATATATTTGTCACTGTCAGAACTTCCATATTCATCTATAAGCACATTCATGTAAGAGATGTGCAAATTAATGCAGATTGCTAATGATGTACAGGTAAGTATATAACCTTATACCCCCCCCCCCCAGCCCCCCCAAAAAAACCCAAAAGATATTATTCACAATAAAACATTAAAAACAAATCAAATGTTTAAACTGAAAAAATTTACCATTTAACCAAAAGACGGCCCTCATTCACTAACAGTGCATAAATTATGTGTCAGAATGTTTCATTTACAAATTGTTGAATTATTACAGTTTGTATTTTATGAACAAATTTGTACAAACAAAAGAAACCTGGCTGTCTCGTAGTAGAATACTGCTACTACTACAACTGCTGTAATAATCCATCCAGCCAGCCATTCTCTTCCACTTATCCTTTTCAGGGTCGCCGGGGGGCTGGAGCTTTTCCAGGGCAAGAGGCGGGGTACACCCTGGACAGTTAGCCAGTCTGTCACAGGGCTAACACATAGAGACAGACAGACTTTCGTACTAAGATTCACACCTATGGGCAATTTATAATAACCAGCAGCTGTTTCTGCAGTGAGATAACATTGATTTCATTTTAGATCAAGCTGTCCCACCTGCACATCTGCAGTGCTGATCACTCATAACCCTGAGACGGTTTGATCCAGAAACAAAGGGTGATTCTACAGCCCTCCAGCTTTGAGAGAACAACATGTGAAGAAACATGTTCTTCTTACGTCCACTCATAGTGTCCCTAATTCCTGTTGCCTCACTTTTTCTAGCAATTAGTTAATGCTGCCTATCCAGGCAGCATTAACTAATTGTGTGGCAACAGGAAAGTGAGGCAACTCTGCATTTCACAGAGTTACATGTTGGCGCTATATAAAATAAAATTGAATTCAATTGAATTGAATTGAACATATAACAGGTGAAAATTAAATCAGATTAACTGAAAAAAATGAGTTGACTTAAATAAAAAAAACTTTAATTTAACTGTAGCATAAAAGTATTTATTAAACATAACAGCTGCAACTTTGAGCTTAATGTAAAAATCTGTTTCCTTAACAACCAACATCTGCTATCATCAAAGCAGCAGAGGAGCCAGTAACTCATCTTAAGGTGTTATGGTGTTATTCCAACAGATGTTGGCTCTGCAGCATCAGTGCTGGAATAACTCATATCTTAAAATTATAACATTTAATTTAAAAACAAGGATAAACAAAAATAAGCTAGGTGAGAAATGTTTCTTTCTTTCATTATTATTACTATTATTAGTAGTTGTTGTTGTTGGGGGAACTTTAATATAAAGGATTACATTTGTCAGATTTACACAGCTGAACTCTACACACCTGCTGCTCTGATGTTGAAGGAGATCCTGTCACCCAGTCATACGACTCTCTGCCTGCTGGTCCAAACCTCATCCAGCTGCTATCCAGTAGCCCCCGCATGATGCTGAGGTGTGTGTGATTGATGTTGGATGGTGAAATATATGTTTACAGAGTAAAGACTGGCTCAAGCTGTTGGTCCGGATGTTTCGGGAGTAAACAAAGCTGAGAGCAGGGCGGAGATGGCTGCTGATTGGGGGGGAGGAGGGTGTTTGGAGTCCGGTGAAATGAGTAAAACTGGGGTCAAACGGTTGGTGGGAGGGGCCACATGCTAAGCAGCTGCTCACATGCTCGCACATGCAGGCTTTATACTCCAGCCGGCCTTATAAGAATATTAAGTATATATGAGCGTGTGTGAAAAGCTTGGTTACATAAAAAGGCGGGGCTTCACTTTACATCAAACCTCAGACACGTGGACATAATCGAGAAATCAATCAATCTGAGAGTGAAGTTACACACCTGTTACAAACTATTTGTGTATTACTATTTATTGCTACAAAATTATAAAACATTCATGCATTTATCCATTTTCTTAATCATTTGTCCGAGCCAAGGGGTGCTTTTAGAAATATTTGCTAATTTAGTTAAAGTGTAAAATAGAATTCCCTTGTTTCAAGTTTTGTCAGCCTTAATTCAGCCATTTTTACAGCAGTTACAGTTTTAAGTCTTCTTTGACAAGCTTTGGACACCTTCATGTGGGCGGCATCGACACCAGCATCACATGTGAAGATCCTCTCAGAGTCTGTTTCAGACTTCACAGATGATAAGAAGTCTTGTGTCCCCTGGAGATGAAGCCTGACTTTCAACCCAGGTTTACAAATCCGCAGACTCGTTGCTCACTCTGGTTTAAATACCCAGCAGGCCTTTGGTCAGGGGATTTAAAGCAGCCATCAAGCTCTGACTGATGATGGTGCTTATACAGATGAGCATGAGAGTGATCACTTTGAATTTAATACACCTGAGCTCTCTTTGTTCTACAATGTCGTGCCTATGTGCTTATATACAACTTTTTTGGAGCAAAGTATCATTAAATATTCTGTTTCATTTTCAAAGAGATTTTCCTAGTCTGTCAATTCAGTTGAATTCAACTTTATTTAAACCACAGTCATTCACAGTTGCCTCAAGCCAGTTTATACCGTAGATCCTAGCATGATGGATGCGACAGAGTTTAATGAATAAAAACTTGGTGACAGTCTGTAGGTCTCTTCAGTATTATTAAGTAGTGAAAGTTATGAATTACAAAAGTATCCCATTACATTGTTACATTGTGACATTACATTATTATGCCTTTGTGTTGTCTCATATGCTACATGAGTACTATAGCATAGAAGTCCCACCTATGTGATAGATATATTAATAGATTTTATCTTAATAGATTAAACATCCTAATACTTAAGTAAAGCACCTCAAGTACATAAGTAGGAGACTTCAACCTTAAAAACTCACCTGTGTCAAGGCTTCATTCACCGAACTGGTGGACTCTGAAGTAGGAACTGACTTGGATTGGCAGGTTAATATTAACATTGTGTAACAAGGTCATCAAGAGGCAAGACTAGGAAATGGAGTCAAAGTTGTTCACACCTTCACTGATGTACATTTTTTCTTGCAAAGTGCAAGCACTTAGGGAAGTGTATTTGTGTATGTTTCCAGTTTCCTTGAGTATTAATCTTTCTGTTGGCTTACGGGAAGAAAGTGTTGCAGTCTGACACTGGGGACCTAGAGTTGGTATGAGGCATGTGTGGGGTTGTCCTCAGTGCTAGTGGCTTTTCAGATGCAGTGTGTGTGAAAAAGTCTGCGATGGAGGGGAAAGTGACTGCATAATGAAAGAATGAAATAAAGATACAACAAAGGAGGCACAGAACTGAGTGTGAAAATATTCACCTAACATACGGGTGTCTCATTTTTAGTAAACTCGTTTTGTTTGTTGATTGTGAGTGCTGTAGATTACACTACACTGCACTCAATTACATTTTTTTTTCACTTTTATTTGAATGGTGTATTTCTTTTCATTTAACAAATAGCACCCAGTAACATCGGCTGTCCCGCTGTAAAAAAAAATGCAGCTCACAGTGTTGATCAGTGATTTATTTACACATCTGCAATCCAGCTGTAACATCTGTGTAGAGGGAACCCGATGGGATGCTCGATGGCTTCTCTGTCGAAGGGTTTGGGGAGTTGAGGGTGGGGAGATTTAGCAGCGAGTAGGATTTGTCACAGCTGGATTAGTGATATGGGTGTGCAGAAGGCAGCTGTAATACAGGCTCACGTGGAGTGCCGAGTGGTCAGAAATCCAGGAGGCTGGGTTCATGCCTACAGAGGTGGCGCGAACAGTCATGGAAAGAGTAAGACCTGTCGTGACTGACACCACAGGTTTTTATTCTTTTTGCCAACTAAATGTTACAAATCTCATTCTTTTTAATACAAAAAGTACAAATTTTACAGTTTTTTCTCAACTTCTTTAGCACAATTCTCACAGCAGTAATGTCACTCTCATTAATCTTAGTGAAGCTCATAGATCAGTTAAGGCAGTCTTCATTTATTAGGCATGTCTGTTCAACTGCTTGTTAAGACAAATATCCAATCAGCCAATCAAGAATGAAATCAAGAAATGGCCAAGAACACCTGCTACGTTCAAACAGAGCATCAGGAAGAAAGGTGAGATGTGTTGTGCTTTCAGTACATAGTTTGTTTGTAATGAGTAGTTATTTGAATTAGTGTTGCCTTCCTATCAGTTCTCGTATGACATCAACAAGGTACAGTCCCGATCAAAAGTTTAAGACCACTTGAAAATTGGCAAAAATTCATATTTTGCATGGTTGGATCTTAACAAGGTTGCAAATAGAGCTTCAACATGCAACAAGAAGAAATGGGGGTGAGACAAAACATTTTTTGAGCATGCAATTTTTTTAAAAAAACAAACAAAACAACAACAATTAAACTGAAATGGGCTGTTTCTACAGCTGATCAAAAGTTTAGGACCACACCTCCAAAAATCCTGTTAAACGCAACAGAAATCAAAGTTTCAAACATGAACTCAGTAATCAGTAGCTCCACTGTTATTATTGATCACTTCAATAATTCCTTGTGGTATGCTTGATGCAAGCATTTCCATGAGGTGAGTGGGAACAAGTGGTGAAGACGGTCGCACAAAGGGCATCTGCTGTCTGGAACTGTTGTCCATTTTTGTAAACTTCCCTTGCCATCCATCCCCAAAGGTTCTCAATTGGATTTAGATCAGGGGAACATGCAGGATGGTCCAGAAGAGTGATGACCTCCTGGAAGAAGTCCCTTATCCTGCGGTCATTGTGTGCTGCTGCGTTGTCTTGTTGAAAAACCCAGTGGTTACCACACAGACGAGGGCTCTCAGTCATCAGGGATTCTCTCTGCAACATCTGGACATAGTCACCGGCTGTTTGACGCCCCTGCACCAGTCTTCAGTCTCAGTTGCCATCTGATGGTTACGGGGCTGCAGTCGGCACCCAACAGCCCGACAGCCAATTGGATACTCCGGCTCAGTGCTGGTGAATTTTTTTGGGTTCTTCCACTTGACTTTTTTGTTCCATAACCGTCAGGATCATTTAAGAAAATCCTAATGACTGTCTTACTGCGTCCCACCTCAGCAGCAATGGTGCGCTCTGAGAGACACTGCTTATGCAGTTCAACAACTCCCCCATGTTCAAAAAGGAGAAGGCTTTTTGACTTTGCCATCAGAACATCATGACAGTGTGGCTACCTTACAGAAAATGGCAATAAATCCACATTTTTGCACAAATTTGACCTTTTAAAGGCATGTGGTCCTAAACTTTTGATCAGCTGTAAAATAGCCTGCTTTAGTTTAAGCGTTTTTTTCAATAAATTGCATGCTCATAAAAAATGTGTTGTCTCACTCTTATTTCTCCTTGTTGCATGTTGAAGCTATACTTCAAACCCTGCTAAGACTCAACCATGCAAAATAAGATATTTTTTTTGCCATATTTCAAGTGCTCTTAAGCTTTTGATCAGGACTGTACATTTACCGAGAGGACTGCTGGGTAAAGATATCTTGGAACTGGATAACTGGATTTTTCTCATTTCAGACCATTCCAATGGCTGTGCAGGAAAATCAGGCTGTGTGAGATTAATGATTCAATCCTCTTTCTTCCTTATTCTGATGCTCAGTATGAAATGCAGCAAGCTGTCTTGACCATGTCTACATGCTTAAAAGGCTTTGAGTTGCTGCTGATGTAAAAGGCTGATTAGACATTTGGATTATTGGGATGAGCAGTGGAACAGGCGTACCTAATAAAGTGGTTGCAGAAGGTGTGTAGCGTGGCTTTATTTGACTGTACAGTAATTGGTGCTATGTTCTCAGATTTTATATATTTTCTGTTTTGTTTTCTGATGCATACAGTTTCACGAGTATCATTTTGATTTTCTCCATTTCATCGGTTTTGTAAAGCTGCAGAAAATCCTTCAGATTTAATTTTCATGTTGGAACAATTTTTACTCTGTATTAGGCCTCCAGTTTTGTCAGTAAGGTTATGAGAGAAAAAAAAAACATTTTAAGGACTCATTTTAAAAAAGGGCAGTGAAAGGTTTTTATTCATTCATCACAGAGTTCAAGTTATTGACTGACATATGTTAAAAAGGTTTGAAGGAGCTGGGCTACAGCAGCAGAAAACCACACCGGGGGCGTGTCTGTCAGCTAAGAACAGGAAATTTACAAACTGACTCACCAAATTGGCCAACAGAAGATTGGAGAACGCTGTGCTTTAATTCCTCAACAGTCCCCAGACCTCAGTCGGGCTGTAGTAGAGCACCTCTGGCATGATGTGGTCAAAGAAGAAATGTGGATGAGCAGCTGACAAATCTGCAGCAACTGTGTGATGCAATCCTGTCAATATGGAGCAAAATCTCTGAGAAATGCTCCCCACACCTACCTGAATTTGTACCACAAAGAGTTAAGGCACTTTTTACAAATCAGTTTCACTGTTACCACTGACAGTTTGTTGTTGTATTTGCTCTTTCAAAAAGTTTGAATTACTCTGATTGAAAACACAAATGCAATGCTGCACAATACTCAAGAAGGTGAACGATCTAGAGTTGTGACTGAGAAATGTTTCAGTGAGTTGTCAGATTCAAGTGAGAAGTGCATCAACGCAGTAATAAATATCTTTAATGTGTGTGTGTGTGTGTCAGTCCACTGTCACTGAGTGTTCAGGAGTCTGATGGCTTGAGGAAGAAACTGTTTTGCAGTCTGGCAGTGAGGGCTCGAATGCTCCCGTACCTCCTTCCAGAAGGCAGCAGAGCGTAGAGTGTGTATGAGAGGTGTGTGTCGGGTCCTCCACAATGGTGGTGGCTTTGCGGATGGAGCAGGTGCTATAAGCATAATATATGAATGAATGCATGTACACATGTGAATCAAGAAAAGCTGTAAACTTCCTTCTACTTGTACTGCCTTCACCCAGTACGTGACCTGCCCAACCAGAGACAATTTTTTTAATCTCTAAAGCAATTAATGTATGTTACCTATATTTAATAATAATAATCTATATATACTTAATATTATGCACATAAAGTGCACACACACACACACACACACATATATATATGTGTGTGTGTGTGTGTGTGTGTGTGTGTGTGTGTGTGTGTGTGTGTGTGTGTGTTTCTCAGTCCGCTTTGTGTTGCTGACATGTAATTGTCTGATTCGATATTTTGCATCAACGAGCTGCATATACTTCTGTAGACTTTTTGCCTGTTTATGCACATGCACATTTGCTGTTTTGATTTCAGGAATTCTCTAAAGTTTCAAATAAATAAATACATTTATGCACTGTTACATTTCACTTCTATGTCTGAACTTTTTTCTTAACTTTTTTTCCTCCACAATAGGCATTTTAAAAAACATGGTGCCCAAGTCTTAAAACGTTGTTGGTGTTAAAATGTTTTCATTCATTGATCGGAGAGCTGATGTGAAAAGGGTGAGTCTATGTTGTGAAAAATACCTGAGTTATGAAAAGTGTTTTGAGAAACGCGCGTCAAGTGATCGAGAAAATGTGTGCGTTGTCTAAAGCTTTTGTTTTGAAAATACAAGTGCGTCTTCCGTTGACGTCGCCTAGGTGTTTTCCAGGTAAATTTGGTCGGTTGTATGCGCTTAGACACATGCCGGAGTAGGAGCTGTTAATGATGTGAGTCCGCTGATATCAGCAGATTTGTGGCGAAATATAAAATATTTTTTATAAGCTCGCAGGTGAGAAATTACACGTGTTGTTGTGACAAGTCTGTTTGACAACTTGACGTTTTATTCGTTTTATTTGCCTCCTGGGCTCTGAAGAGGAAGTTTATTTAAATAGTCGCTATCACAGCCTCGAGGTCGGAGCGATGTCTCTGAGCGATGAGTTGACTGTTCTGCTCCTTCTGATCAGCGGGGTTTCTGCTGTGATTGGTATGTAGACCCTTTTAAGTACTCATCTTAGAATCACTGTTTCTTCAAACCTTGGGATCAATAAAATTGACAAGTTCATACACCGAAGAGTACATACAAAGTTGATCTGTTTTGCGCTGTTTTAAGGGCAATCATTAATCATACGTTCACTTAATAAAGTTTTATTTATGTCACCATGTAATTTAAAGTTCCTGGCATGTGTCTAACGAGCTGAGCACAAAAGGAGAAAAAACTGGTAAAATGTGGACATTGTTGCACGTGACAAAAACATGGTGATAAAAGTAACAATCAAACTGCTACAAATATGTAAAGACTATGACTTAAAAGTTGTTACAACACCCAAACGACGTGAAGGTTAATGAAATTGGCATGCTAAAAGCATAGGTAACGTGTTTATGCAGTGTGCTGTCACTTTTCTAATACATTTGGATAATCAAACACTTCATCCTCTTTGAATCTCTTTGAGGTGAGACCAAAAATCTAAAGGAAAATCTTTTATTAAATGAATTCAATTTAATTGAACAAAATGTTACACTGGTCTTTAATGTCACCTGTTGGAGGTTTGGACCTCTCCCCCTTGATTTCTAAGATGTTTGAGGGTTTTCTTACGTGTGTTGTCCTTTCCAAATTTCCCCAACAGTGGGACTTGTGTTGACCAGGCCAATGTACCCTGAATGTATTTTTTTGTTGTTGTTGGGAAATTAAAATGGGGATTTTGTGCTGTTCTTGAGAGCACCTCATCTATTTGACAGGTGATCTCTCATCATCCTCAAACACTTTCTGACATGATGTATTCATGGTTAAGGGAATGACTGCAAGCTGTCCTGTTCCTAAAACAGAGCATTTACAGCCCTACCTTTGACTCGTCTGTCCATAGCACAGTCTGTCACCACACCTGGTCTTTTCCTGTTGCTGGAACGCTGTAGTTTTCCTCAGAGTTCTTTTTGAATAGCAAATTTTTCTAGTGAAGGTTGGATTCATGCCCTTTTTCTGTGTGTACTATTACTCTAACAGTTACAGAGCTACCTGTAGATGTCTTGCTGACATTTTAAGCTCTTAAAGATTTCCATTTCCTTCAAGCATCTGTTGTTCTGATGAGTTTGCTTGAGCAAGCAATGCTGTTCAGACTGGACGTCTTTTTCTGCTGTTGTTGTTGTTGTTGCCACGCACCCTTTCTCTGGAAGACTGCTCCAGCCATTATCTATAGGCAGTACAGTGTCCGTGAGATGTCGTTATTATGATTTCAAATCACTGTTTCTGGGAACTCATCTCCAGACCTGCTAATTTTGATAGCAGAAGCTAAGTTGATAGCGATTTGTTAATGATTTAAGGAAAAGGTGGGCGTGGGTGTGTTTGGGAATGTTATGTGTTTTTAGACTTTGTGATACTATGAAAATATAAAGTTATAAATGTGATCAAGGTCCAGGCTGCTGCTGAGGTGATGTTCATATAATTGTGGCCATTTTACAATCAGTTTAATTAGTAATCAGGTAGCTCTGTCCCTGCTTGCTTCAAATCTTTTCACAGAAACTTTTAAGAACAGTTTCATTTAGTGGAAAACCTTTTGCTTAAGTTGTCATTTCCCTCTCAGATGCTTTGTCGTTCTATTTATAGGAACATAGCTAACCGGTCCTGTTGTGGCGCACTGACATTCTTCAATGCTGAACCACATGTCAGCTAATTTTGATCAACTGCAACACTAAACTTCCCTTATAAAACAAAGGTCAACTATGGGCACTGTGAGTGTTTGCAAACTGTACTGTGAAAGAGGGTGAGGTCTTGATAAACCTGCTCTGTCTGATAAAGGACGGTACCAGCTACAGTGCGTGTTCCACAGAACTGAACGAGTCAGTTGATGACACTCTGATGTCCTTGTCCTCAAACTTTAATTCATCAAATCAAATACGTGTATGTTTGTTTGTGGTTGGTTTGGTGGCGTTCATTGGAATTTCAAACATTATAACTATTATATGACCAACCCAGGTCCATCAAGAAAAATGTTTTCTCTGAAAGTTGACCTGCACAAACAATCTGACCTCCACCACATCCTACACATTTGAGATGAGGTTGTTTGGCTGTGAACTGCAGTCATTAACTTTCAGTGTGTTCACATCAACATCACTTTATTGTTTTTCTTTTTCAAAGAGGTCTCAAATATCACCTGAAATGACAAACAGCAATGTGGCAAATTCTTTGATTTAACCTTGTGTTGGGCCAAGTCATCATCAATGATGACCGCAAAAAATACCCCCTAACCCTCTGACCCTATGGTATCAAAATATGTTTGTTTGTGTTGTTGTTTTTTAGCTTTTAAAAGGTTTAGATGTAAGGTTTACAGCTGCACTTCAGGGCAGTAGTATGAATCAAGCAATAGACAGCAGACAATCTTTAAAACTGATCATTTCTATAGTCGTTCAACTTTCTTAAACACGGGACCGTCTCATGTTTCCACCATCAGTCAGACACATGAACTCTGTGCAGGATTATTAAATAACATCTAATGGGATCGGAAGTGGCAGGTTAATTCTTGCCCTTTTGGAATGATTCATTCATTTAACTTTAGCTGTAACAACTCATATTCCTAGATGTACAGTAATTTCCCATAATAGCATGACCGAGTTCTACTACTTTTAATAGGAAATAAGACAGCCCCCAACAAGAACTCTGTAACTATGATCTACCTAACAGTTCAATCCTTGGAGAGAAATAGTAAAGCTCTATTACTTTTGGATTGTTCTTTAGCCTTCTACACAGTTTCACCTCAGACGTCTCTCACAACATTTAAAGATTTAGAATAACAATCTCAAGGCCTGGATTCTTGACTTTCTAACTAACAGGAATCGGAGTCCAGATTAATAGAACTCGTTTCAATCAACTGGTTCCCCACAGGGATGTGTGCTATTGCTATTATTTATCCTGTACATAGCTATGTGCCACAGCAGGTATGGCAACAGGATCATGTTAAAAGTATGCAGATGACCCTGTTGTTAGCTGACTCTAGGACAAAGCGATCAGCTGCTGCACAGTCCGTGATGACTTTGTGAATGGTGTGATGAGTTGTACGTTCAGGTAAACATATTCAAGACAAAAGATGCCGTTAAATTTAGAAAATCTACACAACAGGTCAAGTTAACTGAAGGTCAACTGCACACTTAACTTTGAAGCAAACTCTGCAGCCATGTGTGTATTTATTCTTTTTTAAGGCGCCTGACACCTTTGATTGTTGTCTGTGGCTGTTTTGAAAATGAGCATTTGAAGATGGATGGCTCATCTACTGCAGATGGAGTCAAGGAGCTTGAACCTGAGCTGTTGTCCTGAGAAGCACACACTCGTGATATCTTTCAACAAAGATTATATGATTTTGCAAAACGTTCAAAGACTGATAAGTTGTTAATACCAGCAGTGAACACAATAAGCTCTAAAGATTTAGCAGTTTATACATTTTGGTTGGAACCTGATGTGGAAGTGTTTGATACTGGCTGTAGTTCTCCAGTCGCTAAACACTTTCTGCAGTGTGTGTTTCCTCTGGACTGTAGTGCCGTTTATCTAACTAAATTACTGTTGTGTGAAATTTGTATAAAAACACATAGAGATGATCTTCTTGAATATAATTAGAAAGCCCAAAAAAAAAAAAGTAAAAGTTTCAGTAGCGCCTACTTTCTGTGGTCCACACAGTGTCATTGTTTTGGTTGGTAGTTATGGACAGCATCATGTTCCTGGTGTAATTAACTTTCACTATTTCTGCTTTAAAGTTATCTTTGCTTTCCGAGTTTGCTTTTCATTTTGCATGGATCAGTAAAGGCTTTAATGTAGCTTTTCCGCCCACACCCAACGTTTTTGACAATTACCTTTGGATCCTTGTTTTGCTTAAATGTTGATGTTCACGCCCTTTAAGACTCAAAACAGGTGAGACAGATACTGAGTAACAACGTGAAATGCTGGAGAGGAACCAGAAAAACAACAGCTACATCTGCCATTGTAAGTTTACCTTGAGAGAAAGTATGTGTTAACACTCCCTCTCTTGTGAAATCCGACACAGGAACAGCGGCACGGTAACTGCATAGACTGTTCGTGTCTGTGCAGATCTGATTGGCTCCAATGATAAATGTGTTTATCCAGCTCTGACAGCACGTATGAAAGTTGAAATTTTAACAAATGTTTTCTTTGGTGTAAAACTAACAACATCCACCCCGCTAACAACATCCACCCCGCTAACAACACGCAGCAAGCGGAGGTGTGGATATGATGAAACTTCAGTTCCTGTGTGCAAATTTCCCAGAAGAATTTCCCAAACAAAACAAAACAACATTGTAGGTGGCAGATTGTTTTTTTTTTTCTTTCTTATGTCCCCTCAGCTCTGAGGGTGTAACCAGGCAACCCTATAATAAGGCTTGATTACATGATTCAACCATGTAATCAGTGGGAGGGCCACTGATGCAGTCAGGTGTTTCTATTATTGTGTCCACCCCATTTATAGTAATGATGGTAAGCTGAATATTTCTCTCCTTCATTTCTTCGAATTTCTGAAAAGTTCCCAAAGAAAAATAAAGTCTGACTTCTGGTGGAAAACGCTCTGAACAGGATATATGAAATAAATGTCTCTTTCCTCTTTTTCTTATTTGCAGTTTTACCTCCAACAAATGTAAGAGTGAGCTGCCAAAATGTAAAGGTCTCTGTCCGCTGGGATTACAGAACCCAACCACAAATCTTTAGAGGAACCCTTCATCCATGGTAAGAATGAGCTTTTATAATACATTATGTTCAAACTTATTTGGATTTTACTTTGTGTGATACAGGTGCCTAAATGCACTGCTGTGCTTGTTCTGTTGCTTTGTGCGCTCCCGTTTGTCAGCATTAGACTCTGGAAAGACTTTTTTATTTTTGAGACACTTAAACTTTCTCCACTATATTTAAAGTATTATTCATGGAATTAATCTGTCTTTGTTCTTTTGTTTTTTATTTAGGAATTGTACATTTGAAACCACAGATCACGAGTATGACCTGAGCAACTGTGTCTGGAAATCTGGGGATGAGAGATATCTCAAGTTCATGTATGTCAGTGTAGCAGCTGTACAGGGAGGCATCAAGTCTGAAGCTGAGAAGTCAAATACTTTCTCCTTTAACAGTTTAAAGACAATCGACACAAAATGTAAGCAATGCTGCTAGTAAACATTTGCAGAGCCTGGTTTAAGTGAGAGAGATGGAGATTAAGCTTGGATATCTCTTCTCTTCTTCTTAGGTTCTTTAGAGTTCCCTCCTGTAGAAATAGAACTGAAGGAGAAGATGTCCACAGTAAGTTTCCAGAATCCCCTCAAGTTCTACAAAGAGATGGCACAGAAGGACACGCGTGAATACCAAATCGACTTTACAGTTAAAAATGAACAGGTAAGGGGTGGCTGGCATATACCGCGGAAAATTGTGTGTTGTTATGTGTTTTGACAAATAAAACCGTGATGATACTTATAAGATGTAGTGATTTCATTTTAAGCCTTGCATATTCTTTATGAGGAAAAGAATCAACACATTAATAAACATGAAAGCTGCATGCCACCTTTTAAGAGACAGGTTCATGTGTTTCAACGTGTTTATTGGCTATAACAGAATACAGAATTCCCATGTTCAATCTTTTAGGTCAATCATTTGATAAATGCGCGATAAATGCAGGCTATCTGCTCTCCAAAAAGTTGATTGTGTTCATCTGGACGTAGCGTTTTGTGGGAGAAACGTTTCGTCACTCATCCAAGTGACTTTATTGCAGACAAAAGTTTGCTGGTTGTAAACTACATCTGAAAAATTGAGAGAAAATCAAGAATAAATATGTTGTATATTATATAGTACGTATTTAATACCTGGAGCCAGACATGAGCATGAGCAGTCCACCTGTTGGTAATAACGCACCAATGCGCTACGTGTCACAACCACCATGATCTGCATTATTTCTGTTAATTAACTTGAATAATCAAGACATTAATAAATTCCTCTGTGACTTTCAGAGAACCTTTACAACGTCATGCACAGATGAAAAAATCTGCCAATGTAATAATGTGTCATTCAAAGAGGGTGTGAAGAAGTGCGTCAATGTGAGTGGAACGTTGTTTGTCGGGGTCGGTGGTGCTCAGCAGGTGGAGTTCAGGGAGACAGAGACATGCACGATCCGGGCCCCTACAGTATCACCTCCCCAAAGTAAGTGTTTTTATTTTTGTTTATTTATTGGAGGTGTGGGACAAAGACGAGTGGTTTTAGGATCAACAAAGTTGAGAAACTAAAGGCACAGGCACATCTGTCAACAGGAAGTAGTTCAGCACAGGCCTCATGCAAACTCTGGGTGGGAACTCATTCATTCTATTATTGCAATGTGACTAAAGGTCCAGCTATTCATGAATTATTTTTGTACCTTTATCGATTTGCATCTCATACAATATCCAGATTGTTGGGATACAAACACTGAAACACTGACGTATGTAAACTATATTATTATGGTGACGCCTAACAGTGTTTACTGCAAATGAATTTCACTGTTTACCAAAGTTTTCATGAAGCAGACCTAGAAGGAATACGTCTAAATGTTGGGGAATATTATACTATATTATATATTTAAGGGCATCAGATTTGCATAAAGAGAACAGGTTGGCTGGTTGGATCACGTTTTAACTGGTCAAACTTTAATGTAACTGCTGAGATCTGGGGCTTGTTTTTTGTTTTTGGTGCTATACTGGTGTGAAAAATGGTCAGAATTTGCTAGCGTGACTACATGTTAAATAGATTTCCAAAGGACAATAAATTTGTAGATAAAACATTCTTTTAAGTAGTGTCCGAGATATTTGAATGCTCTGCGTCTGTGAAGGTTCTCATGCTCTGCGTTCAGTCATCATAAGGCCATGGTTTCTACATGATTAACTTGATGGGAGGGCATTCAGAAGAGACTCTTTCTTTTTTTTTTTTTTAATGTAAACACCACAAAAATCAACATAGAAGCTTGAAAATATCCGCTGAGTACTAGAGTTAGGGGTGCAGAATGTCCTGGCAGAACACGTCTCTAATTTGTGAGCACATGTCCTGAGCATCTCACTGGGCTGGTAGATCTATAGTAACTGCAGGCTGAAGATGTTTAAAAATGCAGCCCTGTATGAGTTTATGGGTTGGATTTGTAAATTAGAACCAACTGATGTCGTTTTTGTTTAGTTTGGTTTTAGCTTTACTTTGTGCCTGAATTAACCTTTTGTATGTTTTGTTTTTTTAGCAGGTTTCAATGAGGTGATACTCGCAGCTGTGCTGTCATCCTTGCTTTTATTTGTTCTCATTGTGGTAACAGCTTGCATCTGTAAGCTAAAGGCGTGGACATTTAACCCCTCAGATACTCTACCATCGTCTCTGGTAAGGTGTCAAATAAAAAACTAAACTAAAATAAGCAGGACATGATGACATGATTAGCTGTTTTTTTAACCTTGTGCCAAATGCGTTTTCTGTTCCTGTACCTTGCAGAAGGACAGTGCAGGGAATCAGAGCAAGCATCCACCCAACCCAACCAGACCACACATTAGTCAAATCTCTGTCAAAAGCTTAGGCAGCAGTCAGGACAACCCCGAGGAAACTGTTCTTCTCAAGGACACCGGTCAGTCTGCAGACAACAGCAGTGCTGGCTCTGACTACAACCCTAGCAACTCCTGCTACGCAGAGAGACCGCATTTGGACAGCAGCGATTCTGACAGAAGCGGGACGGATGATGACTCTGGAGATGACTCTGTAAAGACGGAGTGTGTTTCAATTGAAGAAAGGTCTGCTTATGACTGCCCACATGTGATGATGGACATGGGTGGTGGAGACATGGTTACAGGTTACACTGGGAAGTAAGTCATGACTCGGAGGACTGAAGCTGTTTTTTTGTTTAAACTCAGGTCATCAAAGGTTAACAGCCCACCTTTGGAATGTGAGTTTATAACAATATGAAATCTTCACTATATTTTTGCCAGTGGTTACCACTGCACTGACAGACTTGGCTGTCTCAGGGAAGCAAGCTGGACATCTTTGTCTTCCAGCTGTTTTCTGTCGGGTTACAGAGGCAGCTAGCTGGATCTCTGCTGGTTTCTGCCCCTGCATCAGATACAAGGATAATAGGCAACTTTTATATACCGTCTTTTAATCTCTGCTTAACATATACCTCTATATATAAAGTGATCCGGCACAATATTAAAATCACCTGCCTATTATTGTTTCGGGCTCAGCAGTGCTATGTGACAGTGTTTCCTTTCACTGTGGAGTGGAGCTTCTCTGCATTGTGCTTTCTTCGCTACATGCTGAAGAGAAGTGATCAGTTTGGACGTTTTTCAGTGTAGTGAGGTGACTGACTGATGTAGATTAATCCAAAGGAGGTTGTTGGAATATTAACGACTACTTTGATCTATTGACAGCAGTTGCAGTGAAAGGTGCAAATATCTACTGATTGTCAGGGGCAACCATATTATCTAATCTAAACAAATATAATGTATTTGCATCTTTTTGTATTGTGCTCTACGACAATTGCTTCCATTCATTTTCTAAATTTGTGTTGGGGCTTATCAAAGCAGTGTCATAGCGTGGCTGGAGCCTATACCAGCCGACGGTGTGTGTGAGACATTTGGGACAGGGGCGTCCGTCCATCTGTTCTCTTAACTTTATATCTAAGACAATGGAGCCTGTCTGAGACTCACCCTGGGGGAAAGTCTATCATGAGGCCAGTGGCTCAAATAAAACCCAACTATCTATAACAGGGTAAATAAACATGATTGTTTTTCTGTCTTTTTGTTGTATTGACCCTTAAACACTCTTAAAATGCCTTAGAGCCATTGTAAGGGTTTTGCATGAATAGTCAGAGATAAACCAAGGATTTTCCACTCCTGACAGCAGATCTGCAGGTGTCACAACTACCTTTCAATGCTGCTGACGGTGCCACACCTATGCAGCCGGCAAAACCTGCTCTGTAGGCCATGGGTTAGTGCCTTTGTTCTGCTTGCCTCATAAGCACGCAGGTTTGTTGTTTACTTCATGGTTGATGTTTTGTTTTTTTCTATGATGTGGGAAGTGTAAAATATTGTTGTATTTTTGTACAGCTTATATGATCACATTCTCTTTAAAGGTCGGACACTGGAATGATTTTTTAAGTTTTTTATGTGCATTGACCAAGAATGTTTGCTTCCAGCATCACTAATAACATGAAAACGTATCAAACATGAGTTTTTCCTCTGACTGAAACATTTAGGCCTGCTCTCTCCTCAGCACGCGGTCCTTTATTGCATAACAAGAAGGAATGTAAACACATTTTGTCCTGTGGGGATTAGACGGCACGGTAAAATCGGCAGGAACCCGGAAAATTGCTTCTGTCTTGTTTTGATCATTTATTCAGAACTTTTATGATTTTATCGCCAGCAGTGACGACTGTTTATGGCTGGGTGTGACTTGAAGTGTTCCAATACAAATCAAATGTAAGGGGATGCATTAC
Source organism: Haplochromis burtoni (assembly GCF_018398535.1). Classification (NCBI taxonomy): domain Eukaryota; kingdom Metazoa; phylum Chordata; class Actinopteri; order Cichliformes; family Cichlidae; genus Haplochromis; species Haplochromis burtoni. The sequence goes on from NW_024582750.1 coordinate 249,419, forward strand.
AGGTGAAAAGAAGGAAAGAATTTTCTAATATAACTACTAATCTTCCATTGTGGATTACTTAAAGTAAAAATATTTGTAATATCTATTTTCTGAAATGTAATGATTTTGCATTATCATACATATTTCTTCCACGACACTATCCTGACCAAATACAGTGCTTTTTTTCATTTTGCTCATATTTTAGTGTAAATGCTATTGTCAACAGTTGCCATGCTTTTTAATAAATTGAGTGAATTGCTGCTGAAGTGGACATTTGAACTGGCCAGAAAATGTGTTTTTGTATTTTTTAGTTTTTGTGAAGCATTATTTAAGTTTATATAATATCACATTGAAACTTGCCAAGATAACTTCTTCGATTATGATCCAACCAACAAAAGTAAGAAATACTGGTGTTAAAGGCAACGTGTAGATACATCAGTATTAGGCTTTTGGTTGCTGTCATGTTTTATTTTACCTCAAGTCATATATTTGGATAAAAACAACAAGGTTCTTACTTGCTCACTAAGTTACAGGCATAAATTGTAGGGTACAATCAAAGACGGTAGAAAACACATAATCCTGCTAATTAATAGACTAATAAAAAATTGAACTACTACTCCAAAATGAAGCAAAAATGTCTTGAACAGCAAGCAATCATTTCTTTACATGTTTAAAATTCTTCAGACTCATGTATTTTAGATCATGGTTCATTAAAGCCTTAAAAAGGCAACACTAAGCAAACAACTTGGCAAAGAAACCATTTAAAACGTTGTCTAGGCACGAGTAAGATACTTTTTTTTGCACCACTCAGGTGATTTCCTAAGAGCCAATAACTTGCCATATTTCAGCATGATGTGTTCTTGGAAAAAAAAAATACCCGCTCCTTTTGAGAAAACTGAACAAGTTTTTCTAAGTAGCAGGCCTGAAAAGCTTATCTGCAGATCAGCAGATGAACTCATGTAAAAGTGATGTGGTAGTTCAGAGCAGGTTAAACTGGTTTGCAGTTCAGTGGTGACGTTTACAGTAACGTACTATGTTGAAGTGCTGCCGTGGTGTTCACTATCAGTGTAACAGGGAACATGACAGCATGATACATGATCTGCTCTAATCCTGTTGAAGTCAATTAAATCTGGATGTCAGAGCAGCACAGCTCAGCTGATCACAGCCTGCACTGGCCCTGTAGAAATAGAATCAATAGAAATCACTGCAACTTAAATTAAGTGATTGTTTTCTTCCCCATACCCACTTTAACTCCTGACTTTAGTCATTTTTCTGTTTAAGTATGAAGGCAGAGACACACATCTACAAAGAGCCTTTTTTAAATTTCCTGTTTTTCTCTGCTTGTGCTTCACAAAACTTTACTTCAGGCTCAATCTCTCATTCCACCAGTAAAGATGTGAAATCAACGTAGCGTGGAGAGAAGTGCGTTTCCTTTATTGTTGCAGGTTAGGTGTTTAAAGTGACCCTCTAAATTGTTCTTGTTTGTACTCCACCTCGTTATCCTTATTTGTTGCTCACAGCTCAGTTTAGACATGTGGCTAGCAAACAAGTTGCCATAGCAATGTTAGTAAAATTTGTGCTGGAGCTGATCCCTGTTTTGCTTGATGGGCAGGCCGCCTCCAGCTGCCTGCGTCGGAGCTCATCTCTGTTTGAAGAGGACAGCACTTTCTCCTGTTTCAACTACAGAGCTTCATCAGCCCCTGCTGGTGATTAGTTGGATCTACAACAGCACAGGACTTGAGTCTTGTGTAGCAAACAGTTTAATTCAATTGTATTGATGTTGTTTTTTCTTTTAATTATGCTAAATGTGTTGATCTCAGCCCTTCAGTGAACACCAATGAATTAGTACAAAATGTAAAGTTTCTGAAATGCACAAAAGATAAACATCTTGTATTTACAGTAATAGTTTAGAGATGTTATTAAATGTGTATCTTAAGTTTGTGCACAGACACATAAGCTTCATCAATGTAAGCTTATTTCATAACATCATATAGTGACCAAATTACTACAATTATGCTCAGAAACTACTCGTACAAACTCGGCTCTTCAGACCGGACGCATCTCATTCACTATGAGACAAACGGGCCCATAATACAGTGAGTTGTTTTTTTAAAATTGATGATAATAACCATAATAAAATTAATATTGCTGCTTAGATATGGTTAACACAGAATCAGCCACTGAGTCATCCACCTTATCACCTGTGGTAAAAGTACAGCATGACAAGACTTACAGAAAGAATCTCAGAAAGCTGGATTAAAGTATTTTTAATAAAGGCGCAAAATTCATATTTGACAGGCATGACTGAAGCGTGACAGCCTGTCCTTCAGTATTCCTTCGACAGCACGATATCCTGAGCCGGATTACTGGAGACGAAATTCAATTTTTGCTCTTTCCTGAATGAATTGGATGATTTGGGGAAACCAATACTTCCCAACATCCCCTCAGACCTCTCATTTGCCAAGATTTCCTGTTCTGTCAGCTCCACTGAGGTGAAGAGCAACATGTGACCAGTTGAAAAGTCAGTGTCGGCACAGGCCTGGCGGGCAGCTGCTAAAGCTTCAGGCCTTGAACATTTGTCCTCAGGTTCAACATCTGCTTCTCCTGTCGGGCTTTTTCCTCCTTGAATGCCATTTTATTGGCTTTCTTTTCAACTCTTCTTTCCTAAAGAAAACAAACAAACAATAAAATAAAAAATATCAGGAATCAAAATGTAAAACTGATATTCTACAAATCTCTTCATGGCATAATCACAGCTTCCTTTCTGTGGGAAGGCTTTGTAACATCACATGTTTCATCATTAAAATAAATAAATAACTGAGCCTAGTCAGCACAGGATACCAAAGTATTTACCCCAGTTTGCACTTGGATTAGACTCCTTTCAATGACTTCTTCAGCTCGTTAATCTTAGGCTGGGTTAAAGAATTAGACCTTTGTCATTCTGACTCAACAAATTCCAAGAAAAGAACAAAACCAACATTGACTTAGTCCTCAATAATCTGTCTCCGCAAACAGGCTCCTCGCTCTCAATTTTTATAAACACTTCATAAACACTTGGTCTAAAAAACAGCTGGTCAGTGTCGTTTTATTCTGTTAAGAGGAGAATATTTTCAGCTCAGCAGTACAGAGAGACTAGGTCAAAATTAACTCGTGCTGATGATGGAGACAGCTGATTTTAGATGGTGCTGAGAGGAGTCGTCTCTGATCCACTGTCACAGCAGTGACTTCAGATACAGCTCGCTGACCTGCTCGCGTCAGGTCACAGGTGCTGTGACTTCATCATTTGGTTCTAAACAGAGGCCGGGACAGACTTCCTCACCTTACGTTCTTCCTTGATAGCCTGTTTCCTGGCCTTCCTCTCTCCTTTGCTCTCCTCTTTGCTTCGAGGCTGAGCGGAGACACGAGGCAGGTCTGTGTCGTTAATTCTCGTCATGCGCTCTGCCTGCTTGGCTGTGAGGCCTCTGGCTGGGAGCACATCTAGAGGGATGCCCGTCTTACTGGAAACACGGATCGGCTTTGGCTAAAGACAGAGAGAATTCAATTCAGACCACACGTGAATAAACATGAATAATAAACCTTAAAAAAAATGACTCAAACACATTTTCTAAGCGTTTTATAAGAGCCTATCCCAGCTGTCTCGCTCTAAGACAGCTGGGATAGGCTCCAGCACCCCCTACGACCCTGAAAAGGATAAGCAGAAGCAAATGGATGGATGGATTCATAAGTCACATTACTGACGACAACAACAGGATTAAAATGAAATAGATTCAAGAGTTTTTCAGAATTTTGAAGGTCTGACTCTGATTCTGTTCATCTGGACGAAGCGTTTTCAGTGGAGAGACCACTAAACATTTCTCGCTACGTCCAGATGAACCGAATCCACTTAATAATCAGGAGATCGAGCATGCATGGCTATATTCTTTAACATTTGTAAAAACAAAATCCAGTCTTTGTTTTTTACCTTTTGAGGTTCTTCGATGACTTTGGGTCTGTTGTATATGTTGGAGTATGTACCTGGAGGAGAAAAGAAATGGATCATCTGTAGAATAAAGATGTTTTACACTTCCCACCACTACTGAACAATAAATTAAACCAACACCATAAAGTAATCTCAACAGTCTCAGTTTGTTGGAGCTGCACTCATCCATAAAGGATACAGCAAGACTTCCAAAATAATTGTTTTATACTATTTTGCACAAGTCTGTAGATTCTCACTGTTGTACCATCTCAGACCTCCTGCCAGTGATCTGAGCCAAAGGTCTCATATTAAGACCTGCCACTGATTTTCAGTCCAGTTCTTGTCTACTTTGGCTTTTCTTCACATTTTTTGACAGCCATCCTTCCACTGAATCCAGTTCTAATGAGGCTAAAAACTAGAAGCTTCAACATAGGAGCCAGATGCATCATTCAGGCCTTTGTTGTGCTGTTGTTTCCTTTGTTGTCCACGTGTCCTTTTCCCTTAACATATTAAAGGCACTGCTCACCACACTGTGTCATACCAAGTTTTGGCTGATAATGCTTTGAAAATCACGCTGCTGATACAATAAATATTATTTTATGCCTGTCAAACTGTTATCTATGGCATTTTTGTAAATGCAGCTAAAGAAATGGGAAGTTGTTTCTTTGAAAAGGCTTCTAGTGATTATATCTTTAGGCAAGAGGCAACATGCCTAAAGAGATCATCTGAAGCAGTTTTGTCATTTCATTCCTTCAGTTAGGGCGATTTTATAGCCTTCACTGCTTCACAGGTCAGCAGGGCCATTTCACAGCTCCTTTTAAATGAGTGTAACTCTGTTACAGTTTGTGCAACAGGCAACATTGAAACGGGTCAGTAAGAACAGAAGCTGAGCTTTACAGAGATATTTGGTTTGTCATGGTAGCACAAAGCATTCACAAGGTAGTGCTGTCTGAAGACAGATTGATTTTGTCATTTTACAGCCAAACCTCCAGGTGGATTGCATCACCTGGGTGATAAAGGGTTCAGAGGCTAAACACAAAAAAGACATTCCTATGAAAATGCTCATGTATGAAAAACTAAAGAAACACTTTGAAAAAACCATCAGAGAATCAGGAGAACTTGAAAAATTACATTAAAAAAGTGGACGTGAAATACAAAGAAATGAGGGCTCAAGACTTTTACGCAGTAACATTCTGCATTTAAATATCTCTGGAAAGATGAATGTGTTTGTTTGTTCTCCCGAGCGACGTCACAGATCAAGAAATCTGTTTACAATGTTAAAAACTTGGATGAATAAAAGAGCTCAGAATAAAACTCAGTGATGAGATAAAAATAGAACTTTACATAACATGATATAAAAACTCACTGATGATTGTTTCACAGTCCCACTTCTCCTCTGGAGCTTCAACAACAACGGTTTCCATCTCTTCTTCTTCATCCTCATCTTCCTCCTCCTCCCTCACAACAGGAAGCTCCTTGGGACCTAAATCTTCCGGCCTCAGAAACCTGATCCACAAAACAGGGGAAAAACCCCACACACATTAATCAAATAGATCAGTTAAAGCCACACCACTAAAAGAATGAAATATCACTCACTCCTTCTCTTTCTGTTTGAAGTAGTCTTTGAGGACTTCATCCAGACGAACACTGTCTGGTTCGATGAACCCTTCCAGCTCAGCGTTGTCCAGCGGACCGATCTCAACATCATCAAATTGTTCATAAAACTGAAACGGCACCATACAGGAAGTGTGAGCTCTGTTTTATCTCAGGTGCTTCATTTGTCACTGTACTTTTACATGAAGATGGGGAGAGTTCCTGACAGAGAAAAGACTCCATACGAATGCAAAAATGTTCACCTTTTCAAAGCGGTCGTCCAGCAGGGTGAGCTGCTCGTTCCTCCTCATCACAGACGAAGTCAGCGAGTACTCAGTGAAGCGACTCTTCGTCTCCTCGTCCATGAACAGAAACTCTCGACCTCGGCCGTCCCCTTCTGTGTCCTCGTTGCTGGAAAAACCGCCTTCAGAGTCAAAGTCGCCTTCCTCATCTGTGTCCTCCCACTCGTCATCATCATCGTGACCGTCTCCTCTATCACAGGTTACACAAATACAAACAATTACAACAGGATGTGACAGAATTTTTGCAGCCCCGGGGCTGAGATAGATTTTGGTCGCCCGACCGGAGATATCGCTAGCACCGGGACGTCGGGCTAGCGATTTTGCGAGCCCTGGAACAAAATGCGTTTTAGCAGTAAGGAACAGTGAGTCTCTGTCTTCCTGTTTTATTCAAAATGAATTGAGATACAGCTCAAGTTTTAGGGGTGTTTTGATGATCAGAAAATACTTTTCTGATTGTGTTATAAAAGTTAAGGCACCAAAAGTCACATTTAAACAATGTTGCTGTAGCGAAAATGAACTTTTAGGCATAGAAATCAGCCTTGCAGTTACAGTTTCATTCGGGCTTTACAAAAGTCTCTAAATGTCTAGAATCACAAATCTGGAATAATCTCGTTTTTTAAAAGATACAAAAATAACCTTTGAGGAATAAAAAGAAAATTTTGACTAATGAAATTCTTACTCCACAGCTCCAGTCCCACTGTTTGCTCTGATGATGAAATCATCATCCAGGATGTTGTTGGGGTTCTCAAAATCAAAGTCATCGTCGAGCGCAGCTACAATGTCCGGATCCATGTCGAGCCGGGGTCCTGGAGGAAAGCGTATAAGACAGTTTCACTGTGACGTCAGGAGCCGAAGGTTGGCTTTAGGTTGCATCACATGTTAGAATTAACACATTATCTTTAATATGAAACAAAGTATATTTATGTAAATGTCTATATTATTATAGTGAAACAAAATTTTGCACAAAATATCGATGTATTGAGCTCTACGCTGTGCTCACTTTACTGCAGAAGCAGAAACGGGTCACGGAGAGGAGTTTGTGTTGGTGTGTGGGAGCTGCAGCCTGTAGGTTTCTACTGTTAACTGAAGTTATGAGACGGTGTGTTTCAGATCAGTTCACAGAGTAAAATAAAAGTAAAGAAACGAGTAGTATAACGACCGTCTTTCTCCAGGGAGTAATTAAGTAACATACTGCATTACCTTAAAGTATTCCGTGTATCATGTGTTATAACTTTATTTTTATCAATGACCAGAACAAAGAGGGGAAACAGCAGACAACATGTAATTAATTTGCATGAATGTAATGTCTTTCATATGTTGCTTAGAGATGGTGGCGACTCTCAAAGTGGAGCCAACGAGAATCGATAAGAGATATCGATAATGGAATCGGAATCGCTAAATTCTTATCAATTCCCGTCTCTAGATATGACACCACAAACTGACTCCCACCACATTTTTGCATATTGTGTTGTAATTTGCATGTTTGACAAGCACGGCTCTAAAACCTGCTGTTCTGCTGCAGGACCCAAATCTGCTGATGAGACGCAAAATTTCAGTTTTGTTTGGTTTTAGAAAATCTTCTAAATCGGGTCACACAGTAATTAGTGTGGCAAATCTTGAGCCACAACATTCAGACAGTATTTAATGATGATTTATATCCAAGTTATTAAGATAACTATTATTTTAGAAGCTTGATAAAGGTCCTAAAACACATTTAAGTGATGGGCTGTTTACCTGAAATAGGAGCAGCTTTGTTCAAAAGTCCCACCTTCTCTTCAAACTCTGAGGCGAACACTGAAGAAGGCAGGTTGATGGAGGCGGCCTGCTCGTTGAACAACACAGGGATCATTTTAGATCAATTCCTCAGAGTAACTAGACGGTGCACAAGTCTGTTAAAAATGTTTCACAGCAACTCACAGGATTGTCCTTGTGCACGGTTTTTTCCCCCTCATTCTCCTCCTCTTCACCTTGGAGGGAAAGAGGCTGTCTGTCAGAGTACACCAGCTCAGATGGGCCCGACGCCTCCTTCAGGTGCTGAAGGTAGTTATAATCATCATCAAAGAATACGCCAAATTTCCGCTGCTCCTCACGCCTCTTCTCCGTTTCCACCTAAGCAACAACAAACACATGATCACAGCATCACATTAATGCTGCATTTCTGAAATGAAGTGAAATATTAGCCACCTGGTTGTAGCCCCTTTAGTTTGACCAAAGGAAATCAGAGCAAAAGAACGTGATTGAACAAATACAGAAGAAGAAATAACAACTCTAATTATGACAAATGACTTTGCTGATTCCTTTTTCATTGTGAAGTCCTGAACAGTTTAACCCCCTTTAGGGTTCTTAAAAACCAACAAAAGCTAAAATCAGCTATAAAATCATTAAACACACATCCTGTGAACATGAGTAAACAGACTTATGATCAGACCAGCAAGGTTGTACCTTTGTGGCAGGCAAGAGGACATGCTGTGGCGCTTTCTCATCTGCAGCCAGAGGATCCTTTTGACTCCTGTGGACGAGGTGAAAGGTCACAGCCTTCTTCTTGTCAATAAATGCCTTCTTCTTTCGATGGGGCTGAAAGAAACAGAAAATAAGCCAGAGAGAAACTTTGAAAGACTTCTGAAAGCCTAAATGCGCATTACTCAAGACCACTTTCAACAATACAACAAAGTCTGGCTGATTGGAAACAAAATATAAATAAACTAGAGCTGATTCAATGCTCAGTACTGTATTACAATACAAATACAACACCGTGGGGATCGTCACGCAATAGTGTTCTCAATAAGCAAACGTAACACGGATTCCTTATGGCTGACGCCATGGCAAACTTGGTTAACTTGTCAAAAATCAAAACTTAAGCCATTTCCTTTGTTTGTTTGTTTTAAAGAATAGTTTTTACTTCAGTCAACTAATATGGGTTAGGGTTAGTAAACACCTATAACAACTTCGTTTTGTAATGTAGTTGCTAATGCTGTGTGAGATGCCACTTTACTACTTACGTCCAACTGTTTGAGCAGGGTACAACAAACGCTGACAACGATTTTAGAGACTCTTTGAGATCATTTGAGTTCATGGGTAAACTCTCTAGCTCACATGAATAGGATTAACAAGACACTTTTCATTTAACTTACTTTTAAGTTTTCAATGTCTACTTCTAATTATAAAGCTATCACAACCTCTCGCTCACCAATTTTTTTTTACCAGTTTCTTGGGGAATTGGCACGTTAGCCACTGTTAGCTAACAACATTAGCTGCCTTAGCCTGGCAATATCTTACCATTGTGTTACAGAGTCTCTCCTGTTTTCCGACGGGTCAAGCGAAAAGGTCTTCAAATCTCGATTCACGGGTAGCTGTTACAACATGTAACCGTTTAAGTGCTCACTCCTTCTCCGTTGTTTATACACGCTGCCTTCACCTTCACCACGCTGATGCTACCATTACTGGAAAGAACCATTAGCAAGACTAAGGGGGTTATAGGCATCGATGTGAAAGCATTGATATGCTACGATGAGGTTTTCTTTCCCACAAAAAATAAATAATGTTGTAAAATATTTAAAACTATGTTTATATTTATAATATTATTCGTGATTCCTGCGTGTCATGTATGTGTAATTTAATTCCACGACATTATGGAGTTAGTATATTCCAACAATTTTTTCCCCATGCAACTTTATTTATATAGTGCCGAAAAACAAAAATATTTTTCGGTCTTTTAGGGGTCGCCACACCGTGTTATGTGTTAGTGATGGGCAAAGGAAGTTTTTATGATACACAGAATTGTATCAAGGTTTCAAAACAGGTTTACGTGTCTCCACAGTGACATCTGCTGGACACAATGTGCAGACAGGCGTTCTGAGTGCACTTACTATATCAACAATTATGATTAACACTTGTTCTGGAGAAACCACCGTACAAGCAAAAAAAGAAAGAAAGACAGAAAAGAAAAATGCTGTTATCGTTGAACAATTCGTTTCAGCAAATACTATTAAATTCTCATGTTAAAATACAAAAGGCTTTTTCATGTACTAAATAATTCAGTGCAACGCAGGACAAACCAATTTATAAAGAACTTTAAAAAAAAAAGATGGCTATATCTATTGATGAACAGGTTTTCAGCTGTTTTGAGGCTGAGCTGTGCTCCATCCTTTGTTCAGTATTTGAATAATCTCCACCTTGCCTCGGCTCCAAACCACACATTAGGTTTCACTACCGTTAAGTAAACCTGCTTTTTCACTCTTGCTGCTGTCCTTCTGTAACCAGTCAGCCTTGGCATTATTTTCTACCTGTACTCTCTTCTTCAGTGTCTGTTGCTTTGTGTGGTTGCGACTCTGTCTCGCATACTTTCACATACACAGGTATGCTTCCATCTTTTCCACTACAGATCACAAAGCCGTCAAACATCGTTGTCAAGCTGCCTGACCTCGTCTGTCAGCCTGTTCATCACCACTGCAAACAAGAAGTAGCTCACAGCTGATCCCCTTACCAACCTAGCGGTCACTTCTACTGTCTCACTGTCTCACTGTCATCATACATGTCTTGCACCATCCTCACATACTTCCATACATCCTCATGCCACTGCTGACTTCCTAAAGCAGCTGATTTTCAAATGAAGGCACAGATATGCCCTCAGTATGTCTTTAAATTTCTTTATTTCTTTCTTGTGTATAAAATTACTGAGGAAACATGAATGAGACACATTGTATGCATTCTCCACAGCTCCACTGTAGTTAATACTATAAAGTAATATTTTTATTGTGTGTGTGTGTGTGTGTGTGTGTGTGTGTGTGTGTGTGTGTGTGTGTGTGTGTGTGTGTGTGTGTGTGTTTCAGCTGAGTCATATTTCAGTGACTGTTTGGTTGGTGTGACCACACCTTCATTCAGTTCTACACGTACAGTTTGAGTCGTTGTGAAAGAATCCAAACAACACAAGAACTGAAAGCTGTCACTCCACTGTCACAATATCTCACACAAAAGAAGTAATGTCTACTTTTTAGTAGAAAAAAAAGAAAATGTCTCATGTAAGCACTTAACATCACAGAGCACGGAGTGTTTTGCAGTTTTCTTTTTTGTTTGGTGTCTTTAAGAAAAGACAGAGAAACCTTGGCTAGATCCAGTCTCTGTGCACCAGGAGGTGATATTCCACTTCCCCGGAAATTGCTTTGATACAAGAATAGCAGTGCAAACATTTTTGTTTTAGATCACTCTGATATTTTTCCATGTCTTATGTTAAACATTACTGGTTGTCAATCAGCAATTTTTGTCTTTCAAACCTTATCTCTACCCAATTTACACTCCAGGTATTTTTTACAGTGATTTTCTTGTATTAAGTCTTTATTATATTGATCAGTTTGGTGGTTCTCTCTTCAGTGTTAAAGTAAAAAACAAGCACATTTTGTGTCCTGAATAAAATGTTGGAATGTTTTAATTTGAAAACTAAATGATCAGTGTGTATGTTTAATTGTAGTTTTCCATGTGACGTCATAGAACAAGCTTGCCACGTAATCCTGCACTAAATATCAACAGCTATTTGTATAAATCTATTTTATCAAATTACTAATGCAACAATGCTAAAGTCCACAAAAACAAGTAGGCCCAAAATCTGGCTTGAGTAGTCCTCCAAAGAAATTCATGAAAGAGAAAACACAAAAACCAAGTTTTATTTTAAAATGATTCCCACTCAAGCAGGAAGCAATAAACCAACAGAAAATAAACCAATACTTTGTCCAAAAGCTTAAGTCAACAAAATTTAGTTCAAGCACTATGACAAAGCATGCTGCAAATGCAAGTTTCTGCTTTTGCTATCCGTGAAGTCATTCATGTGCAAATTACATTCTGCTGATGTGAACCGATCCGATTCATTACATTTTTTCAGGGGTGGAACCCAGTGATGGCCTTCCTGTAACAGCTAATTTTCAAGGTTAGGCACAGACAGGTTCATTCATTAACAGCTGCAGTTAGCCTTTTTCACTTTTTATCATAATTAAGATAAGATGCAATCAGCTAACAGAAAAAGGGCCTTAAAAAAATCCTCAAATTTTTAAGATTTCTTCGGTGTCACAGCAAAAGGGAATTGACAGTTAATTTGAGTTTTTTTATGTAAACAAAAACAGGACGCATGTATAAAGGCACTCATGTTGCTGCCACAGTGAAGTTGTTAGTCAAGACAACTTCACGTGATTGCCTTGAAAGTGAGTGTAAGAGGGTCAGTTGCTCCTTTAATTTTTTAGTTTTCTCAAAACTACTAAAAGTCAGACTGATTTGCACAAGCAGAATTCGACTGGACGAGTGTGAGATTGATGCAGACTTGCCAGGCAAACACTCTCGTGCACTTGGCTGCTTTACAGACCCAGCTGTTAAAGTCCTACATTTGAGCTCACAGACTCGTACCATGTCAGAGGCAGTGAATACCTAAGGTGGACCCATGACCAAAATTATAAACCACTCCCATTCAAAAACATTTGAGCTCAGACAGTGTTTTCACATTACATTTCAAATAATAATAATAGCACAGAATCTGAATCATGGCGAAGTTTAATATTCACAACATTGCTCTTAAAGATGATCTGCTGCGTTTTGTTCCTCCGCTGGTATCCGTTTCAGTTCCTCCTCATACGTTCATCGACAACATCAGGAACTGTGAAGCAAAGAGGAAAAATTGCAGTCAATGTTCACACGACCGGCAAAAGCATGAAGGCTGTGAATGCTACATCCTAAATCTGGTTAGTTATTGGGAGATAAAGGACGCATAAAATGTCTGACAGCCTGACTGTCACGGACCTGGATAAACAGACGCATCAGGTATGTGAGGTACAGTACAGTAGAAGATACAGTAGAAAAGAACTCAGGATTCACGTTTGGCGTGTTTGTGTTTACCTGCATGATGTTCATTTGCACTCGTCCCCTGTTGAATTTGTCCAGAGCCTGGAAAACTCCTGGATAAAAAAACACAGCAAGAAGTCTTCTCTCTGATCTTTATGTATTTTTGTACTTATTGTGATCCTTGTTTCCCAAAATGTAAAGCGATCTTTTAACATAGTGTTTTGTACATACTGAACATGTTCTCCAGACGGACAATGCAGGTGAGGTAGTCATCAAAGTCAATTTCGTAGTTCTCGTCAGCAAACCTCAGCCCCACCAGCTGCAGGAGCGGGTTGTTCAGTTGCATGCCTGCATTGGCGGAAAAGCAGCAGTTATCTTTGAAACTTTGGTGTTCAGATAAAAAAGATTTAGACTCAACTTACCAGAGACTCAGGACAGATGTAGTGTTAATATTCATTAAAATCATTATTGTAATGTTTGCAGTGTTATAATTACTGCTTTGATTAAGAACACACTAAAAATATACTGCTATACTATATCTACTAACATTTTTAGTAATATTATTATAAATGATAGTTACAGGAAATGAAGCTGGTGATATTACATGTACACCTTATGAAACAACTTTATTTGAAGTGCAAATTCAATGAGTATTAAAATAGGACAAAGGTTTGTTCAGTCACAGAAACTAACAGGTGAAAACTGAATTCGTCAAACAGAGTTTTATATATACATATATACACACGATTAATGTGTCTTGAATCGTCTTGAAAAGCTGAACACGTTTAATTGGCACGTCACTAATCCCCCTCAGAGATATTTACACTGGCAGATTTCAGCAGAAAGCCAGTATCATCAATAAGGACCACTCACACCCTCGACACTCGTTTTTTCCCTTCCCTCTGGTAAACACTACAGGTCCATCAGGTGAGAGAGAGAGAGAGAAAGACGGGCTTGGGAACTCTCACCTGCGGCTTTGAGAGCGCCACGAAGCTCATAAGATGACATCTTTCCTGACCGGTCCGTGTCAAAGGATAGAAAGAGCATCTGTAGCAACGGACGTTTGTGGTTAATAGTCTGAGCAACAAAGAAAAGTGCTCCTCCAACATTTCATTTACAGTTTTTCAATATAAATCAACACCTACAATCCACTTCTTCAATTTTTCCCAGAAGACCTTAAACTCTTGGAACTCTATCTTTCCCGTGTTGTCCACCTGGTTTACTGTGTCAAGAAAAAAACCTAAGAAGCATTGTGGAAAATAGCTTACCAACAAAACCTTCTTTCTATCACATATAAACAAACACACACAAAATATCAACAAAAAATATTCGACAACTTTGTCTTGTGATGGAATATGGACATGCTGGCATAAGTATCACTATTTTAGTAAAGCACCCATTAGGGCAAACAAAGTACGCATGGCTTAATGCGACAACTTATGTAACACAATGACAAGCATAGAATGAGTCAGTAACTTGAAAGGATACATCCATAAGATTGATGATACTGTGACAGGTGCTGAGACTCAGGCCATCAAATTTGATCTCTTTTCCTGAAGATAAAGGATTAAAGTGGTAGTGATACAAAAAGCATGGCTACATGTAATAATGCAACACAAATTTATGAATCATCTCTGACCATTAATATAAGGCATCAAGATGTGAGGAGAAAATGTGTACACTACACAAAAGATAAAGTATTTTGCTATGTGATACTGACCTCAGGTGTTTTAAATGTATTTAGTTCAGTCTTCAAATGATGTTTAACATATTTACAACAGTGTGGCTTGTTATTGTGTTGTTTTTGAAAGATTTTTAGTTGCTATTAAGCCACTAAAACTTAACAACAACGTAAAAGTTATTTATTTTTGCCACAGTATGTAATCTCACTTGTGACACTTTGATTCTTGTGTTGGAAAAATCCAATGTAGGCTGATCAACCTCTCCTTTAGATATCGCCCTAAAACAATCTGTAGGAAGGAAATTGGCTTTTTCTGCTTGCTTTTCTTAAATAAAAAAACTCTTAGTATTAGCTTCACATGGTCATGGTTCTGGGTCATTTGACACAGCCTTTTGAGTGTATGGTGTTTTGTGATTTCTTTGTATTATAATGCTTTAGTTTCCTATTTAGTATTGAATAAGTCCTGGTCTGCTCTGTTTAATATTTATGTAATATTTCTCTTTTCCCGTCACTGTCTCATCCCTGTGTCTCCTGTCTCGTTCTCTACGGATGTTTCCTTGGTTATGTCTTTGTTTCCCCTTCCTGTTTACATGTTTCCCTCCTTGTGCTTCGTTACATGTCTCCCTGTCTGCCAGGTGCGTTCATGTGTGTTGTCCATAGCTGTCATATGCTCTGGATTTGCTCCTCACTTATGTCTGTGTCTCGCCTCCTGTTTCTTCTCTGTCCCCATGTCAAGTCCACGCGCTTAGTCTCTATGTTTCCTGTTTTATTTTGATAGTCTCATGTTCCATGTTCAGTGTGTTTAGTTTTGCTTCCCCTGTGGCATCATGTTCATTTGTATCAGCTGTGTTCCCCATGTGTTGGTTTTTTATGTCTTGTGTTCCAGGAATCGATGCAGCTCAAGTCTAGGTTTCAAGTTCAGTGTGTTTTCATGTTTAATGTTAATTTTCTTTGCCCTTTGTTTTGTGTTTTTCTACCGGCCCTATTAAATGACTATCTGTTACAATGAAGTTCTGTTCCACGCGTCTGCTTTTGGGTCCACACCTCATCTCCATACAGTCTGCATCCGCGGACTGTGACACACATTCTAGGAGAAATTACCTGTACGTCTGACTTTTAACAAATATCAGGCGAAGAAGTTAAGCTGCAAACATCACAAATGTAGGACTTAATTGCAGGAGATATGATGACTGCATGAAATGCAGAAAATGGACTGAAAAGTAAACAAAAACCAGAAACTTTCATTCACTTACTTCTGCTGAGAACACCATTCAGCATCTCCTGAAGCTCTCTGACAGAAATGGCCTGATCCTGTAAAAATTGCAAAGTGGAAGAGATCAGTGAATTCTGACTAAAGAAAATTGCAAAAATAAAAATAAAATAAATGAATAAATACCATGATGGATGCAGAAACAGAAATAATCATCATTTGCAGATCTGAGCTTCTTGCTACAAATATAACCAGCTCTTTTATGTAATATGTAATTTTTTCATTAAAAATAGATGTTGATAAATAAATCAAGTAAAGCTCATAAAATTGTTATAATTTAGGTTTTTTGTTGTTTTTCTGCAACATTCATACTGCAGAAAAATCATCATTATTCTTCTTTCTTTTTAAGCAGCTGGCCTTTAATTGTGGTTTGGAGCTACGCATATTGTTTATTGTGGGTATTTTTTCACAACCGCTGTGCACTTAGTGTACTGTAAAACTAAAACAACGAAGGCTCAAAATTTCATTTCAAAATTCCAGAAATGGTAAAAAATATTTGTGGAATCATAACAACTTGAAGCACTTTAATTATTTAATTAGTTCTCATTGTAAAAAGGTGAAACTTGATTTGAAAATGTACAAACTAGACAAACTTGCTCTTACAAAAACACTACTCATCTGTACAAATGAAGGATGCTGTAGACACTGTTACCCCAAAGCCGAAGATGCTTTTCTTACCGAGCCAGCCAGCTGTTCAAACAGCCTTCTGAGGCCTTTCTCCTCCTTTGTCTCCTCCTCTGGAGGGCTGGGCATGGGTGGCTGATGGAAACAACACAGGCTCAGTATAAACACATTCAGCTGCTTGATTGACTGAACAGGTAATTGGGCTTCTGGTTATCTACTTACGTCTGGCAGGTCGGCATCAACTTTGCTTCCCATCTCTCTGTGAAGAAAAGGCATAGTGTAACAGTTAGTGTAAGGGTTGAAATGAAATGAAACCCCCCAAATTTTGTTTAATCAGGTTATTAAATAATTATTCCTTGATACCCAAAAGTTTTCTTTAGGTTTGATATTGCTTTAACTTTTTGTTTGCTCTTTTAGTTTCGCTCCAGAACCAGAGCTGCACACTCACAAAGCTTCAGCCTTTGTCTCAGAGAAGACACGAATAAGAAAGTCAGCCTCGTGGTGGGGCTGGAAAGTGGTGGGAACCAGCAGGTAGTTTCCAGGAGGCAGCGAGAAGCGTTCTGCCACCTCCCGCATGTTGATGTAGGTTCTGCTGCGTGCCTTGGATCCATTGTAACGGAAGAAGTCTTTCCCCACATGGTCCTCGCCCTCTGGAGCCTGAACAAATCGGGAGAAAAGACATTAAATTAAATTTGTAAGTAAATTTGTAACAAAAGAAGAAAGTAAGTAAATACGAAGGAGCGAGCCAGAAGTGCAAGGCTGACCTTTTAAAAATATAACATATTTTGAAATGCAAAGAAACGATATCACTAATAAAAGACACATCCGTTTTACCAATGTCCCCAAACTTTTTATCACTAAGAACTTCTTTAGCAGATGGGGCTCATCCAGTGAGTTTGTGTCCGAATGGACATTTCTGGTGCATTTTTAAGGCTGTGCCTTCTCTTCATTGTCTCGTAACTCTATCTTCTTGTGAAGAGATATGAAATGCTTAAACACATTTATATTGGACAGAAGAAATACATTACTGTAATATTTAACATGTGCAGAAAAAAGTCTGAAATTTTTGCTAATATTATTGCTCATCTACAAATATCTGTTTCTTTGACTCAGTTTATGGCTCCTTTAAACTAATGCCGAGACTCAGTCTTTCAGAAAGGGGCGAGTAAATGTGTTCTGCAAGGACCAGCACTACGCCCCATGCTATTTATGATAACATAAAAAAATGGTTAAAGTGCACAGTCTACAGTGTTTTTCCAGACCTCATACACAGCAAAGCCAATGGTCTCCAGGTCCAGGCCTTCTTTTCGCAGTTTTCGTCTGTTCTTTTGCATCAGCGCGATGACCACACTGCAAGTATTATCACCATCAGCATCGCTCAGCAAAAGCTTGAACTGAGGGTTGGTCCAAAATGTGTCTGCAGATTAGAAATGTAGAACTTTTTGAGAGAGCAGTTTGAGATAGAAATGCCAACTGAATCCTGCATTTAAACCAGTTCATGTCAAAATATAAATACCAAAAAAGGAAAATCCAATGAAATCTCTAAGTATGCCTGACGCTTTGCTGAATTTGTTTGTCTGAAAATTTTTGATTTGTAGATGTATTGATCTCACCAATGTAGTTCCTGCAGCCTCCAGCAGTGGAACCCCGAATCCAGTTTCCCTCAAACACATTGACTGCCCACTGATGTTTTGTGTCCTCAGTCAGGGAGTCAGGACTCATGTTGCAAATCTCCACTTTGTCATAGTTCCTCTTGAAGTCCTCAAATTCCATCCTGGAGTTGCAAACAGCAACAACATTGTCACTCCTAAACTAGCACAGCTAGTGTGTGAGTTATGACCACGGACTCTTTAACTGGGCGACAACAAAGTCTGTAGCTGATAGCTGGAATCGGCAGAGATTAGCTGGCTCAGCCCAAGAACAGGCAAACTTGATACAGCGAGGCGGCAACCGGGATTTGAGCCAAAAACATTCTTGCTGTGAAGTAATAGTGCTAAGTATTGCACAAGAGTGTGAAATTTTATAGTTAAAAAAAAAGCCTGGCTGAAGTTTGTCAACAATGCCTGAAACTCATTTACGTTAATTTACTAATTTGTCCAAGTCAGAGAAACATGAAAATCTATGGCAGTTCATTTTTGCCATTTTGTTTCATTCCACTGCTACATTCATATACTACATATGCAAAAATATTACACGACAATGTGAAGAACAATTTGGAGACTGCTAAACATACTACACATCTTAATCTGTAGTTTGAAATTTATTATGTGGACTCACCAGAATTCACCATCATCTGCTGAATTCTGCATTATCCGATTTTTTTCTGCACTGTCGATGTAATTCCACTCTCTGGAACTGAAAGCAACCAGAGGATCTGTTACAACGTTAATCAGAGAAAAAGTCCCACAATCAAAATGAAAACTATTCAATTTTCTTTGGACAATTATTTTCCCTTAAATCTGTTGAAGATCAAACGTGGAGTTACTGAAATTGTCTAAATGTGAAATCTGGGAAAGTTTCAGATATTTGAATAATATTATTATGCCTGTTCTCTTCCTGCTAGAACTAGTCTTAATCTCGTCTCAGGGGTACCCGGGGTGTAATTACCGCTTTTTGTGGCCAAGTCAATGATGATTGCATAACTTGGAACACAGAATGACTGAATGAATATGAAAACAGAAACCAAACATGTAAAACGTATAGACACAACCTTTTTTTACTGTTCAATAATAGGCTGCAGCGGTCGGACTGTGAACCGTATTCAAAGTAACAAATATATTGTTTGACTATAGACTAGAGATAAACTACGAGGACGACTCTCACGCACAGACTCTTCAAGGAGACCTGCTTTTCACGTGGAAGAATGAACTTTAGACAATATGTGTAGTTTCAAGGTCAAAATAAAGTTTTCTTTATTCTTACTTATCACTCCAGGCACCGTTCCACTCAACCTGTCCCCAGGGGTTTCTAATCCGGACCAACTTCACCTTCTGACCTCTGGCATTCACCTAAAAACCCAAAAACAATATTCTGTGACTACATTGTTGAAAAGTATATGTTCTACCGTTTTTAAGTCTGGCTTTTTATTTAGATTTAAACTTAAAAGTAATTAATGTGTCGTTGTAGGATTTTAGTTGTTGTTTTTATTTTTTTAAAGCCATTGTGTCATTTTTTAAAGATCGAAGTTTCATATTTACAGATGTACAGTTGCATCTTTTAACAAGTATTACAATTACCTGAGTCTGTAAACTTCTAATTACGATTATTCAGCAACAAGTGGCTTCCCCTCATTATTCTTACATCTGCAGCTGAGACTGTTACTGAGACTTTTACCTCTTCTACACCTGTGATGGAGTATGCATGTCCTTTCACCAGGCCTGTGGAAGTCTTGGCCTCTGACTCTGCAGAGCTAGTGATCTGAAGAAAACCAAAGCATGCAGAGAGAGTTAAAACACAGCAACTGAGCTGATATGTTGAGTAAACCTCGTGGGCAAAAATTTAAAATTAGATTGTTTATTTTACATCAATAGAGCATCCCATCATTGAGCCTCGGTCCAGAGCTTTCTTCATGATATTGAACAGGTCTCCTGGAGCAGCCTTGGTCTCATACATTTCACCCACGCCACCAGTAAAATCCTCCATGGCCTCCATTGTGCTGCCACCCTTCAGGGATTCATAGCTGCCGTTCAATCTAAAATAAACGAGAGAAAAAAATGTCCTAGTGTTTCAGTGCATATAATTATATATAATTGTATTTATACAATGTTTCTTTAAATAACCTCTTGTCGCATGTTTAACATGCATGTGACAAGATGAATGGAAAGACAAAGGACAGACAAAATATTAAGAGGAAGCAAGTGATGTTACTTGGCGTAGGCTTTCTCCAGCAGCGCACTCCAGAACTCATTGCTGGAGGCCGAGTGGAGCATGATGAGTTGATTTCTCACTGTTGGCAGTCTGTCGTCCACAACCACATCGAGCCATTTGTTGTGGTTCCAGAACTGAGGGACCATCAGACAACATGTTACAGTGTAACTAACAGAGGAGCCGGTGAGTTTACTGCCTACACCGACTTCACACAAAGTGAAGACAATGTGTGATTACTTAAAAGAATCTCACTTGTAAATCTGTTTCTGTTTGACTGAAATGTGTTTTTTGCTTGCAACACAGTATAAAATGTAAAAAAGACATAAACATTTTACTCTTTCATGAATAATATGAGCTCGTTTTGCATCTGACTGTTGGGGTTGGGACTGAGGCAACAAAAGGCTTGAAGAGTAACGGTACTGAAAAAGACATCTGGAGGAACATGGTGGAACCCATTCTTTTGAACGGGTTGGGCACTGCATCTTTTTTCCAATACACCCGCCTGCTTAAAATGTACTGCAAATACACTACAGGCTGTGTTTTAACACATTATTGACTGAACATTTTGCCAAATGATGAATCAGTCAAAAAGTGTTTAACTTTATGTTTTCTGGCGTTCTTTTAATGTCATCGGCCTCTTTTGTTGCAAGTTCTGGAGTCGCTGAAGCAACAATTTTTAAAAGAACATTCAAACGCATGACGCTTCTTTAAGCGTGCTGTCATCCTGGTTCTTTTTATCCCTTATGTGTTGTCTTATTCCAGGAAATACTGCAGTGTGTAAACATCTTTGTAGAGTCTGTTATTATGATCAGAGAATCCTACCTGGAAGTGAAAGATACCAGCATATCTCTGATTAAATTCCTGGTCAGGTGGGACAACTCGGGCCAGGGCTTCTTTTTTCATAGTCAACGAAGCAACGGCTGCCAGGAGCCAGCAGTCCCCTGTGGAAATAAACAAGTGCCACATTAATAAAACCGTGACACATGTGAATATTCAAGATTTAAAAGTAGTTAAGTAACTTGAATACCAACCGAGCTGTCCTTGGCAAATGTCTGTTCTGTCTGCGCCATCTAAGATGAACTTTGGGTTTTTGCATATCTCCTGTTGAAGGGTCACAAAACAGGAAAACAAACTGGTCGGTTTATTTTTTAAATGACACGGGAGACCGGTGTGTTTGATAGGCGTGTTCACATTCCAAACATATTAATCGGCTGGTATCCCAGTCAGTGCGCACAAAATACACAGCACACAAAGCACACACCCAGGACAGAAATGTGTAGTAACTGTAACGAGCATGAGCTGTGAGTTCGACAGGTTGCTTAAATCGGGTCAGCTGAAGTGTACGATAAGAAACAGTACCCCAAAAATGAACGAGAACATGACATAGTTTGAAGCCAAAAACTCATGAAATTGTACATAAATGTCTCAACATTAAGTTGATCAGCAAAAGCAAACCTCTCACACACCGTTGGAGCAGCTGCAAACCAGCCCACTCCACTTAAGTTGGCTCAGAGTGGTACAAACGCCTGCTGCACTCAGCTATATTTACACAGCTCACCTGCAGAACTGGTTTTGCTGCTATAACTACAAGTATTTCATGACTTGGTTTAGGTTCAGAGTAATAAAAACAGAGTTTTGAACAACTTTCACTTTTTGAATGGAATCATTTCAGTAATTTGTCGTCTAATGTTTTCAGTGCCTTTGCAGTCACATGGACGGCTGTGGACATGCAGTTCATGTAGTTAATGTAGATGTATTTGAATAGTAAACATGCACTTTTTAAGGGTATGAAAAAATCACCAGATAATCGTTAGATGAAACATGCTGAAGTCGCTCAGTATTTTGAAATTCATGAACAGCACACGTGCATCTAACAGATTTCAAGAGCTCTTTTGAGTACAAGAATGCTCAGTGCTTACATACCGTGGGCCTCTTCCATTCAATGTGGACAGGAACTTTCTCGCTGAAGAAGAGAGAGGAGTCCTTGGCAGGGAAATCTGGATCCTCAAACAGGACTCCCTTCATGAGACATTCATGTCTCAGCTGCTCAAAGGATTTCCCATCTGACTGCGTGTTCTCCGCCTGGCTTGTGGACATCTTCTCTTTTGGGAAGAATCTCGGCGAGTGGAGGAGAAGCAGGTGAGGTGACGCGTGATGGAGTGCTGCTGAGTGTTTGATGCAGAGACAAGTCTGACAGGTGGGTAGGGCTGGAAGGTCCACACCCTCCAGACGGAAACTGGTTTGTCCTCCTGCGGCAGTCAACCTCACCCCTCGTGGCTCACACTGTGCCGTCTGTTCTCTTTATCTATTTCTCTTTTTTAAGAATTGGCCTGCCAAACACTGGGAGAAGTTATTCGTGATTATTTTGCTGGAACTGATAGCAATGATCTTTGCCTAGCATCTAACTGGGATCTGTTAGACTTGTAGAACCAAACAGAGGGAAACTGCTTATTTTGCCATTAAACTTTCACAGTGTTGAAAAATCAATCAACTTAAATCAAATTTGTGTCTGCTGGGACTTTCATAAGGAAATTACTTGGCCTGGATGTACTAGTGCAACATGGCTTTCACGTGGAAACAGAGAGAGACAAATATATTTTAAGTGGGCAGGGCTGAGGCTACAACTGATGCCTGTGGTGTTTTTTTTCTTTCTGTGACAAATCATTGAAGGACAAATGGTCACCCCTATCATTTATTTACGCCTAACAAGCTTTTTATGGGTTCTCAACTGAAAAAAATAACTACAATTCAACTAAATTGTTGATAATGCTCGAATGTCACACCACAGATTCCAAGTAAAAGAAATAATTAAATAATGCGGAGCAACCACTGACAGTCTGTATCAGCCTCAGTGTCTTGTCATTTCATGTCTCTGGCCACTGTAACAGGTTTAGAGATCAAGGATCTATCTGTCCCTCCCTTTTTCTCTGAGCAGTGCAGACAGATTTAGGGTGTGCCAGCATAGTATCTGCACCACCCTGACCCACAGCAGTGACACTTCACACTGTCAGGTATGACATCCACATTCCTGTCCCACAGTCACCAGATTCCTCTCATAGCTGAAGAAGAACTTGCACTGAGCTGTACTCTTTTGGGTTACTATTTAATCAATGTACTTGTGACCTTAATTACACAAATAAAATTATGGGTGATGTAGTTTTGCAGCATCCTCTACCTTCTCTTTGTCTAACTCCATCAGCTGTACTTGGTTGTATTACTTCAAAAAAGTAGCAGTAAGAGGTACAGTTGCTATTTAGGCCAAGATTTACAAGAACAGAAGCATCAAACATAGTAAACCGTAGTAAGAAAAAGTAGAATATTGGTCATTGTTAATATCTTTTAGTGGGGTCTGACTTCTCTTCTCTGAATAATGTAAATTTAATGTCAGAATATTTCAGGACTTGCTCTGCCCTCTGCTGTCATCCTTACATTCACCTGCAGCTCAGGCGGCAGAGCAGGTCAGCTGCTAGTCAGAAGGTTGGCAGTTTGATCACTAGCTGCTCCAGTCTGCATGGGCCTTGGGCAAGATACTGACCCCAAGTTGCTCTCCAGGGTATTGGAGTGCGAATGTATGTAAAGCAATGAAGCATAAAAAATTGTGGTTGTGTGGATGAGACACATTAGCATGCTTTGACTGCTAGACTGTAGAAAAGTGCTCTATAAGAACCACCTGCTGTTTACCCAGTTTTGGTGCACAAGTTAATTCACCTTTTATCACAGTAGCTATGACAAATATAAGCGAGCCAGTGTAGGTTTCATGTGCATCTACACATACATATGTGTAGATCAGGGGTGGCCAACTCCAGGCCTCGAGGGCCGGTGTCCTGCAGGTTTTAGATGTGTCCTTGATCCATCACAGCTGATTTAAATGACTAAATGACCTCCTCAACATGTCTTGAAGTTCTCCAGAGGCCTGGTAACGAACTAATCATTTGATTCAGGTGTGGTGAACCAGGCTGTTATCTAAAACCTGCAGGACAGCAGCTCTCGAGGCCTGGAGTTGGACACCCCTGGTGTAGATGCACGTTTGTATGTGCATGTGGATATGTGTGAGATATGTGCCTTCGCTTGTTTTTGTTATGTGGATTTCTCCTAAATGAAGCACGGTGCATTTTAAAACGTGCTATACAAATAAAATTAGCATTTCTATCGTAGTGTGCAGCCTTCGCACCAATACAGAAACATGTGAAATGTTTAAATACAGCTATTAACGCAGCCAGTAAAATAGAAAGGATCAGCACTTTGTAAATTTCAGTTGTCAGGTGATCAAGGATGACTGGGATGACGCTAACTGAACTGGAATTCTGAGGTTTTTATAATAAAGTATAATATGTGCTTAAGTACTCAGAAAGCTAAGGATTATGGTTGGATTCTTATATGACGTATTACTTTTCAGTGTCCTTCATTGTTCATCAACATGATACAACAAAAAAGGAATGAAATCTGACATTGTTAAAAAGAAATTGTTATTTCGTGTTTTGGACTACAAAAGGAAACAGAAAGCTTGGTGACCACCAAAAGAAAAGTTCCAGGCTGGATTTATGAATAACACATCAAACCCTAACCAGACTTTATATGAAATAACACAGGCATGTGTGTATTACCAGGAAGGCCCCCCAAAACTTACAAAAATAATGTCTATTTATAATTTTTATGAATTGCACAGTTAGAGGGTTTTTTTTTTCAAAAAATAAACAAACCAAAAAAACTTAGAAATGAGTTTTTACTCCCACAGCTACAGCAGGCACTCAGACACGACCTGCTGCTGTAGAACAAGAAAGACCTTTTTCTGCTGTTAATTCACAATAACTTGCTTCTCCCTGAAGAACCTTTAAAACGTAACAATCTTTAAACTTGATAGGATTTATAAATGTCTACCAGCAGTCCAAAAGCCAAACACGATATCAGTTCCATATCTCATTTCACAACTGAACAGTGGAAACAAAAACAAATATAACAGTTATTCCAGCAACATAGCTACCAACCAGTGATGGACGTGTGAGCCAAACAGAACACTGAACGATGTGCTGGAGACGACCTTTAACAGTCCACAATCAGTCCAGTCTCTGCTGCCAACAAGGAGCAATATTAGGTGATTATGTTGAGTGGCTTCAGGATGGTGACATCAAATCTCTTTAACCTAATACATCTTAGAAGCAATAGTTGCCCTCAGTGTAGATAGACCTAGATTAGTTAGGGAAGTTATTAGCAGGAGGCCTGATGGTTATTTACTGGAAGCATCTACCTACATGTTAAAACACACCGAGCAACATTATCTTTGTAACGTTCATTTTGTCAATATTGAGCACATCAGCACAAATAAATCAGCAGACTTCTCATCTTCCTAAATCAGGTAATGAGACAGTTGTGAGAGGACATGAACACAGGTTAGTTTCCTTTAAAAAAAAATACTACAATTACTGTGGACATTAAACTTTCTGAATTAAGACAAAAATGCAGAACAAAACTACCATTACCAGCCTTCAGTGTCAATCTGCCAGTAAGAGCGGCGTGGAACTTATTTCCTGCTCTGCCACAATGCAAACATGGAGTTGGTTCAGAAGTGGGTGTGGCTGAAAAGAACTACACTCTGTGAGCATGTGCAAATAAATTTCACTGTCACCTATGGTGCAAGGCGCTTTATAGCCAGCTACCCTAACTCATTTTGGCCCCATGTATGCACCTCAGTATACCAGACTCTACATACTAAGTGCATGCCTGTGTAAAAAAAGCTTTAATGCCTTCAAAGACACTGATACAGTTACTGCACTGAAGACAAACTTGGCAGGAGGTGGTTCTATTCAATGCTCTTCTGATGACCATTTACTAGAATTACAACGTGGATTCGACTGAACTGAAATCCATTTTACTGAACAAAGGTACGCTATGATGAGTGTAAAGAATCTGTGCCAAATGGCCATGTGAAGTAACATGGATTCAATTAGTGATAAAGAAAATGTGTGTATATATATATATATATATACACACTTTTGTTTGGTCCTCATTTTCACTAAATTTTACACATCATTCATTTTCATTTCTGGTTGTCAGAGTATTCAGTCACTGCATTTAATTTTGTCAAAGATCTTCAGCAATTTCCACATCGCCCTCAGACCTGAATGCTCTTCTTAAAAAATGTAATTAATTTGGTTTAAAACGTAACAAATGCACAGCTGCACTGAGACCACACAGAGTGGTTTTCTTCTTCTTATTTGCAGTAACAGCATTTTGCTTTGTATATTCTTTACAAATAAATAATATCTGCCCTATTCCTTTTGCCTACAGAAGGTAGCATTTGGTTCATTGTGTGAAGAGTCAAAATCCACGTCAAACACCAGAAGCAGAGCTTGAATTAGCAGCGAAAGCTGATAAAGAATTGTGACAGATGGGGTTTGGGTTTAGGCTTCGTCTCGCTGCCTAACCCAAAGAAAGCCCGGCAATGTTGAACGCACTTTATTGTACACGTCTCAGGTTTGAAATATTAAAGTTTTCTTTTGGGATAAAGCTGCCTGATAGTGTCAGTTATTCCAACAGTAACAATATTTCCTGAATTTACATCACAACAGAAAAACAGAACGTAACAATTTTTAGATCATCAGTTAAACAAGAAACTGGGAGATTCTTCAATATTGACATACCGTGAATTCACTTTGGTAATTTATTTCTTTATTTTCAAAAAAAAAAAAAAAAAAAGCCAGTTCATGAAGAATGAAATTTGAAGGACAGAAAACAAAAACATGTATCTCAGGATTCGGCTCCTGAGTTTCAGACACAGGGAAACATTCAGCTCTCGCCCAAAAGAGCACCAGATGTGACGGCTACATCTACTGCTCTGCTTTCTCTTGTGCGGTTCCCGTCACCAGCAGCAAGTTGCAGGCCATAAACTGGACATTGAGCACGTTGCTGGTGTTTCCAGTGTACATTCCCACCAATTCGCTGGACGAGCTGTCAGCTGACGTCCCACCGTGCGAGTTGCGGATGTCCCACACCCGCACTGAGTTGTCCATAGATGAAGATGCCACTAGGCTGCTGTCCGGACTAAAGGACAGGCTGGTGACACTATCTGTGTGTCCCCTTAGGTCTTTGAACAAAGTCCCAGATGCCAAATCCCACAGCTTCACCCGCTGGTCTTCACCAGCCGACGCCAAGTACTTGCCATTCGGTGAGAAAGCGAGTGACAGCACAGGGCCACGGTGGCCCGTGAAAAGGCGAACAGACGCCCCCTGCTGGGTGCTCCAGAGTCGCACAGTCTTGTCTGTGGAACCGGTGGCTAAATAGTTGGAGTTCGGGTGGAATTTCACACAGTCAACATCAGAAAGATGCCCTGCATAGAGCCTCAGTGGGTATGTCCGGGAGAACGTCCAGAGACGGGCGGTGCGGTCGTGAGAGCAACTGGCAAAGTAAAGGCTGCAGGGGCTGACGTCCACATCCCATACTGGGTAGACGTGCCCCTGGTAGAGCACCGTGTTGGTGAAGCTGCCCAGGTCCCAGTAGCGGATGGTTGTGTCCTCAGAGCACGAGAGCAAGCCGGAGCTGTCTGTGAGGAAGGCGGTACGAAATACTGGGCCACTGTGACCTCGCAGCGTCTTTATCTCACTGCCTGAGCTGTCCTCTTCATCTACCTTGGAAGAAATGATGAAAGATTACATAATTATACTTGATTTTGTTCCTCTGCAGCTTAATCTAAAAATAACGTACAGCATTTATTTTTACATTAAAAATCTAAATTTGCTAAATAATTTAATCTGCAGGTCTTTTTAAATCAGAGCCACCTTCTACAAATGAGACCCATCTCATTGCTAGAGATCGGAATTGGATCATTTTCAGTGCACCCCACCACAACAATGTTTCTAAAAACAAACCTAATCAGACAGTGACATCACCGTCGCCCAGATAAACGTGGACATTTTAAAAGGAGCTGAAGTGGCTAAAGTTAAAGCTATCCAGTGCGTAGAGGCCGCCATAGGCTAGCAACCTTTGTATGTGCCAGCAAAGGAAAAAAACAAAAACAAATTCAAAGCAGTTATGAGTTCAGTTTAAAAAAAAGAAAGAAAAAAAAAAGGTCCCTGTTGTCTAATGAATTTATATATAAAGCTGTTGCTCCTCCTTTTGTTTGGCAAGGTAAAACTCATTTTAGCATTTCTACCTCCTTCCAGTAGCAAAGCACTTGGTTTCAGATGTTTCAGTGAAAGAAGATCTAACTAACTCCAGCTTTGGAGAATAATATTTGGGACAATCATTTCTTCTGATATATTTGTTAAGTATTTGCATTGAAGACAAACTAAATTGTTTGTATCTGCTGTGATTTATGGTTCATAGAAAGAAAATCAATAACAGCAGGTTACACATTTTAACTTAGCAAATTGCAATTGGTTCAGCTCTGCTCACTACATCTTCCCTTACACACCTTTGACATACCTCTCTACCTGCTCCACCCTGCCTCCACTCTTTTCTTCACCTCTCGGGTCTGTTGCTTTGGAAGGTTGCCCTCAGATATTTAAACTCATGTACTCATGTCAACGTCCACTCCTTGTGCTTTGCAACATCTTCCTCTCATTCACATACATGTAATTTTATTTGCAACTCTTCCATCTGCACCCTACTCTCACTACAGATCATAATGTCATCTGCAAACATCATAGCCTGTCCATCACCACTATAAACAAGACTTCACCACCGTGTCTCTGTTCTCATGACAACCTTTGTCTTGTCCTCAGGATTATTTTCTCAGAGTTTGTACACCAAAAGAAACACAAGCAAATTTTAAAAAAAGAAAAAGAAGATATGGAAACAATTAAGGTGAAGACTTCTCATAACAATGTCTACTTACTTCCTCCTCCAGTACGTCACATGCCAGGTGGATGTGTGACACATCAGCCTGATGGGGTCTGGCCTTGAGTTTTCTGGCACGGAGGCTCCACAGCTTTACCGTGGAGGTGTCAAATCCACCGGCCAGCAACCGACTGTCAGCCGAGACCTCAGCAGTGTTCAGCATCTGCTCCGTGTGGTGGAAGGCGTAAAAACAGACAGTGGTGAGTGACGGTGGTCCCTCGCGGACTTTCTTGACGCAGTCCTGCAGAGCCTCAAGGGCTGCCTCATTCTGTGGGATCCCTGCTGGGACCTCCACCCCATCACCACTCTCTGTTCCATCCACTCCGGCCCAGGAGGAGGTGGAGTTTGGAGCAGCTGTCGACCCGCCAGCAGCTCCATAGAGCTGGTAATCTGTCCGCCTCGAGGCACTGACCTCCAGCTGCAGGTGTGTACTGAGGATCCTACAGAGGGCGCTGTTGTCCTCACTCTGCAGGTAACGCAGCAGGTAGCCGTAGGCTGGCTCCGTCAGGTGAACCACATATTTGTGCTCTAAGAAAGCATTCAGCTTGGGGTTGGTCACAATGTCTTGTGCACTGAGGACATGGCGGAGCTGCTCTATGATGGTACGCTGCTCACTGTCCTGAAGAAAGGCGCCATGAAAACGACTGTAAAAACCATCCACAGCCCCCTTCAGTCCAAAGCGCACCATGTCCAGGTGGAGGTAGACGAAGAGTGGATAGAGGACACTGCTCACCTCTTTAGCCCAGGATATGTCTGCTTCTATTTAGTAGAAAAAAAAATGTATATTTTTTAGGCTTTTGTAATCAATAACAACAAAGGTTAACAATATCGTAACACAGTTCCATCATCTCATTCTCGATATCCATGTGGAGCTGTTTGTATAAGCCAATAATAATCCATTTTGTTATTCATGCCCTTTCAAAAAATAAATACGAACATAAATGTATGAAAGACAAATGTTAAACCCAGTTTGTAATCCATGTTTCTCTCTTAACAGTCAGGACAAAACAATGTGGACTCGCACAAAAACAGCTTAAGAAATGTTGACAAAATGAAAAAATATCAGCCCTGGATGGTCGACAATACAAAAGCACAATTGTCAGAGAAAATAAAAATATTTAAAACTGCAGCAATATGTCATCTTTCAGAAAGAAGCCCCAGTCGTCCACAACCTTTGTCTCTTTCTGCTGTTTAGGATGCAGCTTTACCACTACCTAAAAACCGTGGAGCCGAGGCATAAACTTTGGGAACAAATACAATTATAGATGTGCAAGTCTAGATTCAGTGATGTAGAGCTCATACCTGACAGGAAGGCGCGGAGCTTGGAATACTGAATCTCATACTGCTGTGGGTCATACTGGCATGGTGCAGCAGAAACGACATTGGAACATCCTGACTCTGTCTGCACTGCTCAGACATAGAGAAAGAAGATAAAGAAGAAACCAGGAAAACTGTTAATTACAGAGAATATTGCCAGTCAAAGGGTCAAATACATTACACTGCATTATGAAAATAGATTATTTATCTTAACCAATTATCCTAGGGACACAGGTGAGCTGGAACCTATCCCAGTTGTCTTATGGTACACCTTAGAAAGGTCACGAGTTTAACAAAGGTTAAAACAAAACAAACAAACCAAGACAAAAAACACAGTCTCACAATCACTTAGAATCACCAGTTACCTAACACATGTCTCTGCACTGTGGAATTAAACCCAAGCAGGCCCATGGAGAGCATGGAAACTCCATATAGACAGCTCTAGGCTCTACAAGGTTCAAGCCCAAAACCAAATCCATGTTGCACTGAGGCGGCAGTGCTAATTTTTGCAGTGAAGCCAATCCAGTGGTGTTTTCGTGTGATCAGTCTTTTCTCATAACTATGTGGCTGTGCGATCTATTAATTAGGCTGGAATCATCATCATCTTACCCGTGAGACTTGCAGCCATTTCTTCGGGGGACTGGTAGAGCTTGGCTCCTTTCAGGGAGCCGTCAGTGTCCACATACTGCCTCCTCTTCAGGTACTGAGTCACGGCATACTGGATCTGCTCAGTGCGAATCCGCTTCATGACCTTACGAGCACAAGCTACAGTGTCAGACACCTGGCACTTTTCACAGCACCTTCTCTCGCTCATCCACCCAACAAGTCGGAAGCATATAGTAACTGTTTTCGTGCTCACAACGGACTACAAAATACGATACATGTCTGTGACTACTAAAAATTCTCATTCATCATCTCCGTGGTCAAATTAAACTTCTTGAGCACAGCATCACCTAGTAGCTAATTACATAGCAAAGCAACGCTGGCGTGTTTACGTTACAAGCATTACAAAGGGCCCAGCTAGCACAATAAAGATACGTGCCAACTAACGTGAAAGTCAGCAAAGAACTAGGCATGCAGTGTAAAGCTGTCAAGTTTCGATAGTAGAGGAGGATGCTTACACCAAGCTAACTGGCTAACTTCCTAATGCTAGAAGTGGGCCTGGCCGCTAAACTTTTAGCGGGATTAATGCCTTACCGTCATTATTTGGACATTGCTACTTACTGCATAACGTGTTGCTGTCCGCCTTCAGTTACTGTGTCCAAAACGACCGCTCTTAACGCATCACTGTATCTGGCTATAACTACTATATCAACGTCGTTCGCTGCCGCTCCATCGTGGTTATCCAACCCTGTCAGACTCCATCAAATCATGCTAGCTAAAGCAGCTAAGCTAGCTGGCCGCTCTCATCTTTAATCAGCAATTCTAGGTGTCGTTAATCTACTGCTTTCGCCTGGCTCCCGTTAGTTTCAAGCTCAAGGCTAAATCTATAGATAACAGATTTCCTGAGAAGAAAAAAAAAATCTTAGAACACAGTTATTAGGTTGATATAATTTTTGTAGTTGATAAAAGTCAGCTACTATGATGAGATGCACTGAATAGTTTGGAGTCTCCTAAAGATCTGATGTCATCTTGATGACATAAATTTGTGTTTGTTTTATTTTATAAATTTATATGTAAGCTTAAATTTACTGACCCAGAGGCAGAATTGTCTCTGCCAATCCCTGCTGTACAGGAATCTGTGTGAAAGTGCACTATTAAGTCACTAAATTAACTGTGAGTTAAGTAGTTAGCGTACTTAACTCACATTTTAAGCCCCTTAAAAACGTAGAATCAGCAGAGCGGAGTAATTTAAAATTTTAATTTTAATTGGATGAATGTGGCCTACATGAAAAAGTGTGTGTGGGTTTTTTTTCATATAGTCTGACTGACTTACCCACACAATAAGACTTTCCTCTGTGAAAGTGTTGCAGTTGTAAAATCTCGTTTTCGAGTTGTAAATAAAGTTTTACAAAATAGGCGGAGGAGACGATGACGTTTTAATCCAGCGACTGCACCGCGCGCTGTTTGGAGAGTTGTATTTGGTGGTTCTTTCGTGTGAGCGCGCTTTTCAGGCAGGGTTGTAGTTATCACTGTTGAACAGTTCGGGGTACCACCGCAGGCATGTTTAGCCCCCGAACCGCCCCGGGCTCCGGCCGTAGGCAGCCGGTCAGGACCCCCGGGAGGAAGAGTGTCTCCGGTGCGGTCCCTGGCCTCCTGTTCTCCCCGCGCAGGACGCCGTTGTCGGCGAGGTGAGTGTTGTCGGATCAGATTTACTCAATCGGAAGGCTCCATATATATGGCAAAAAAAGACAATTTTACAGATTTATAGATGATGTTCTTTCGTGCTGAGTCGTCAGTGCAGTCTTGGGTTAACTGGACCCATCAGACTGTAGCTACAGCTGATTGTTCTGAGTTTGTGTCATCCCCAGATCAACACCTACCCGAGTGCAGAGCCATGCAGGGGCAGAAACTGTTAACTATGATGTGCAGACCTTTGGCTCATCCCTCCCCGTCAAAGTCATGGAGGCACTGACGATGGCTGACGGTAAGAGAAACATTGTCTTCTTTCTGAGAATGAAAGGTGTGCGTGTGTAATTTTATGAGCTTCAAACTAACATATTCATTTTCTATTTTCTTATATAGTTGCTCTCTCTTCTCTTTATGTTTCTGGTTGTGGGAGAGTTAGTAGTTTCCACTAAACATTTGTTTTTCATGTTCTTATTGGTTACTCTAGCTGATGATCAGATCTCAGTGAAGGTGTGTGAGAGCGGCTGGGCCTGGATGGTTTGTGGAGAGAGTCTGATCATCTGGAAGATCTGCCAAACTGCTGTAGCTAAGGTATGATCAGGGCAGACATTCTGCCCGAGTTTAAAATTCACTTTAAAACTACATTTAGACTAAAATTACAATCTAAAAATCATTAAAGAGTTATTTTAACATGTTCTTCAAAATAATGCAAGCGGCGTGAGGCCTTTTTTCCATCTGTAGGATCGACAAATAATTATTCACTGATCATTTATTTCATGTGTCTTAGTTTTGTTTAAAGAGACTGGGTACCGTAACATGTGGTAAATGTTTCAGCGATAGAAAGATGGACTTTTTTTTTCTCTCACAAAACCTGCTTTCTTATTCCGATATTAGATGGAGTAAACGATGAATCAAAACAGACTGAAAGTTCACAATGTGCTAAGCTGGCAGCTTTAAATTCACAAACTAAACTGTGTTTTCCTGCAGGTCTCAGTTTGTAAGGAGTTGCAACTGCCCAGCAGTGAGTACAACTACACTGCTGACCTTGTGGCTGTGACTTCCACTGCTCCCCTGGAGATGGCTGCTGTTCAGTCCATCTCTGTCTTGGCGGTGGCTGCAGAAGGAGCGGTTCGCTACTGGCCCAGCCTCTCCCAGGAGGGCAACTACACAGAGACCGATGTGGACCTGGGAGATCTGTGCAACTTTGTTGTTGCTGTCAGAGTAAGTAGGGTTCTTCAGTTGAAAATAGACGGTTTTGCTAACGAATTTGTTCCAAAAAAATCTCACCACTGACTCTGCCAAATCCAAAATACTCAAATATTTTTGAAAAGGGTCCCAAAGTACAACCACATCAAACAGTATCACTCCAGAAATCACTGAGGAGTAATGCTGCTGTCCACGTTTTATTCACTGCATACCTTGAGATATCTTGAAACATTTAAACACACGTAATAAAGCTGGCATTGCACTTTATTTTGTGTAGATTTGTAAGGAACAGGATTAAATCAACAACATGTAATTTGACCTCTTTGTTTCTCACTTCCTTCTCCTTTCTCAGGGTGGAAGCTTTGTCTTGTCCTCAGTAAAGAATCAGCTCTTGAGAGCAAGTGCAGATTCTTCTGGGAAACTGCAGTGCCGAGCTCTGCAGCAGGGTCAGGGCATGCTCTCTGGCATCGGACGTCGTGTCTCCAGCCTGTTTGGCATCCTCTCGACACCAGCCAATGACACGGTGAGTCCACTGCAGGGTTTGGGCTTTCATTTATTCTATCTGTACAACTCTTTTCTATCTTATGCATTTTTAATAATTAAGACTAGTCGGTGTACAGTGTTATTATTTTTCATCTATTGGTGATGACCTTTAAATACATCGAATAGTGTTGCTCTGAGCTTGACTCTTTCCCCATTTTTTACTGTCACTCATAGATAATCTGATTATAACCTGCTAATTACTTCCTCCATGTGTTATTTGTTTGTGTTTTATGTTAATCAAGTTTTTTAATCAATTTTAGCCACAGAGAGAAATGAGTGATTGCTTTTGATTCCGATTCACAAATTTCTTAACACCCTTTATGTTTTAAGTCTATCAGGCTGAATAGTGAGGGCAGTTCTTCTCCAGTGTCAGTTTAGTTATCTTCAGTGTTCAGAGTTCTGACTCTATTACTGCTGCAGCTCTGCAGTGTGCTGTGGGTGGGGGAAAGCAGCTCCCTGTACACACTCACTGATTCCAGTCTGAGTAAATGGGAGGTCGACGACAGCTCGGAGCACCAGATCCTCAACTGGGACGCGCGCAGAGTTCTGAACGAGAGCATCACAGACGCTATATGGGTCAGTATGAGCAAACATGTGACCTTATTTATTACAGATGAAGGGTTTTTTCCTGTTCTGCACTGTAGCAAAGAAAACTAAATAAATAAGATTCAAATGAAAATGATTTCCTTTCCTCCAGGGGTCAGAGAGCAACTATGAGGAGATGAAGGAGGGAGCAAATGTGGCATACCTGGACATGAAGCTCAGCCAGTGAGTGTGTGATTAAAAGCAGCTTGTCTTTGGATTCACAAAAACCTGAATCATTTTTGTTTCCTCCTTCTTCTTCTTTTTCACTAAAACATGCCGCATGTAGGATTGCATGTGCTAAAGCATGGTAAAGTGTTAGAGTGACCAACCGGCCTCTTGTTTTGCACTTGTTGACTTGTAAAAGTCTATATGACATTTTTTATTTCACGATTCATTAACCACACAGAGAAGCCATCGTTTGAATGTGTTAACGGTTTCTTGAAGCAAACAGTATTATTAAAGTTCTTCATGACTGGACCGAGTGTCCTCTTTTTTTGGAAACCAAAATATGGTCACTCTAGCGTTAGCATACTACGGCCAAACTGAGCTAGCCATCCTGTGTCGCTCTGCACTTCAAAGATCAATCTCAGAATTTAAAAAATGACATTCAATATATAAATATTAAATGAAAGATGGATTTTATCCATTCAGTCAATAAAAAGACTTGTTTTACACTTGACCTGATGAACACAAAAACAAAGAATTACCAGATTTAAAAAATAAAAAATTTAACGGATTTTTGTTTCCAAGGAAAATGAGAGCCACATATGAGGATATTCGTTTAAAATTTTGATAGAACAGTAGCAGTATAATGTCCTCGTAAGTGGACATCAGGCCCTTGTAGAGATATTTTGGTCTAAATAACCCAAGATGTGATGTCCACATATGTGGACGGCAGGTCCTTGGAGGTTAAGGGGCGGAGAGGAGGATGTTACTCTGTGTTGTTGGCGCATTTCAGGAGGACGCTGCTAATAAAGTTACACAATTACACAGTGAATTCGCGTTTATTATGTTATTTACAAAATGCCACCATTTTTGTCTTGGTCGTATGATTTTATTTTGTTGTATTTATCTGCGACACCTAAAAGCCGGTCCGTGACAACATTGTCTGACGTTAAACCGTCTGTGGTGTAAAAACGTTTGGGGACCACTGTCTTAGTCGACAGGTTATCTTGTGTTTATTTGTTGCCTCCATGTTCCTCTATTATTCGCTATTCCTCTTGAACTTACTGCACCCCTGGCTGAACCGAGCTACACTCTGTGTGCTTTCAGAGCCGGGTTGGTGGTTTTGGCTGCAGCCTGGCACCCGTCCGACACTCCCTGCCTGGCCTACTTCTGCCTGGTCACCCTGCAGGACAACGGAGCCACCATCTCTGACCAGTTCACCGTGGAGGTCACAAAGTACAGCTCTCCCTTCCAGGTCAGACCTGAAGCTGCTACTGCAGCAGTGGTGTTTTTGTGATTTGATGTATTAGAGGATCAGTCTGGTCTGCTCATCAAGAAGAGCCTGATAATTACAATCCTCGATTATAATTATTAAAACATTAACCACTTTGAAACGCAGAAAGAGTGGAACTGTCCAAACAAGTGACAGTGAAACTACAGGACATTGTAAAATAAAGTCCAGCATTTACAGTTCCTATTATAAGAGTGAAGATATTTATGCTTTTATTTTGAAAGTCTTTAGTTATTCTGTTATTTCCTCAGAACAAGGAGACGCTGCAGGCCACTCGGCTGGTGTTGCCTCGTTCCCCCGGCTCCACAGCCTTTCTGTACACTGAGGACGTAGTGTTCGCCTGCTCAACAGGAACCAACAGGGTCGCAGTTCCTGATGAGAAAATCAGCTTTAACTCACCAGGTGGGAAAGTTGGAGCGTTAGAGCAAGAACGCCTTCATTTTGTCACTATTACTGCATGTAATAGTGACAAAATTAATACTGTGGTCAGTGAATAGTTTGTTTTTCAATTAAGTTAAATGAAATTCCTGATTCTGTGGGATAAACTTCTTTTTTGTCGTTGGTCTGAAATTCAGTTACACAGAAGTATTGAATATGTTTCAAAAAATGAATTAAAATCTGTGACATCACTAACAAATTTCACCTGCATCTCATTGCCTCCCAAAAATCTATAACTGATCAAATTCACGTTGCTTGAATAAGTTAACTTTATCATATTTAACAGGTTTTTGTCCACTGTGTTGGTGTAAGAGGATTAAACTGTATGTTGCTTCGAAGACTCAGATATTCCTAAAAGATAAAATTGTTCGAGAATGTTTTGGTCAGGGATGAATTAAGAAAAAAATATAATAAAGTATTTGTAAAGGAATAAATAATTCACTCGACTTGTTCAATAGGCCAATAAATGCTTTCAGTTTAGATCAAATCCAGGTGAGTCTGTTTATGTTGGTGGCCTCTGTCTGTGCAGGTGATGGTGTACGTGGAGCAGGCTGCTGTGCCAACCTGCCGGTCTTTTTCTCGCAAAACAGCGGTCTGGTGGCGGTGGTGGCCAGAGAGAGTGCCTCCATCCTGCCAGAGACCATGGAGGACTCGCTGTGCTCCTCGCTGGCTGCAGCCCCGGAAGTAAGTTTCAAAGAGAGCCGTCTGAGCGATGAGACTAAGAACTTTCTTTTTATGCCAGTTTGCGAGACTTCGATCTTTCTCATGACTTCTGCGTCTCATAATTATTGACACAAGAAATCCTGAGAAGGAAAATTAGAACTAAACTAACATGTGATTATCGTGATTGTGGGTGTTGCAGTCATGCATTTCTAATGTTGAATTTGCATCAAAGGTGTCGGCCATGGAGACGCCAACCCGAGCCGAGCCTGTAGCTCAGGAGGACAAAACCAAACTCCTGAAGGCGGCCTTCCTGCAGTTCTGTCGGTACGTCTTAAATACAGCTCACATCTCCTTTGAAAAATATTTTAAAGAATAAAAATAATAAAGTGCCTTCATAATATTAGAAAAAAACAAGCTGTGGAAGAGAGCCAGAGATTAATAATAACAAATAATTAAATGCAGAGAGGTGTATAAACAGAATCCCCCAGCAGCCTGGACCTATTGCAGCACAACTAAGGAAAGATTAGAGGTCACCTGATTCAACCCAAACTATATGCTTTATCAAAAAGGGCGTTTTTAGGCCAAATCTTAAAGGTAGAAACAGTGTTTGTCTGCCAAATCCAAACTGACAGGTGGTTCCACAGCGTAGGAGTCTAAAGGCTGAAGGCTCTGTCTCCTACTCTACTTTTAAATACTCTAGAAACAACAAGGAAGCACGCAGACCAAGAGCAAAGATTTTTATTGGTGTGATACGGTACTAAGATAACTAAGATTAAGATGAGATGAGGCCTGATCATTCAAAGCCTGCACATGAGGAGCAGGATTTTAAATAAATATACTCTGTCAGGACTCTTGCTGAGTACAATAAGCTCTTTTCTGAATTTAGAAGCAGAAAATTAGGTATTGAGGTAAGTAATTGGTGTGTGTTATCTGACTTCATGGATAAATGAAGTTGGGCATCATCTGCATAGCTTTTCTACGCTCCTGGAGTCCTCAAAGCGCTCTATACAACACGCCACATTCACCCATTCACAAGCAGCTTTGTCAGTGCTTTAACTAACATACACTCCAACATCAGAGTGAGCAGGAAAGTGCAGGAGGGAGAGGCGAAGAGGCCATGCTGCTAGCAGGTCGGCTGCGAGTTCATTTAAGCTTGCGAATGCCTAAAACAGTGAGTGAATACTGAAAAAATATCAGCGTGTGAATCAACAGAGAGTGCGCTTTAGATAAAACGTGACGATTCCACCGTGGCATACAACGACACAGATAAACTCCACATAATCACCACTGTGTGCTGGAACAGGAAGAGCCAAGTTCACTTAGATATTCTGGATCAGGTAAATACACAAGTGACTAAATCGCTCTACTTTTTGAGAATATTGTTTTTGTGAATCTCTGGCCAACATGTTTGTTCATTTTTGTTGTTTATCAAGTAAAAACATCAAAGCTGCGTTTCTCTGCATCATGTTGTGTTGAGTGACTTGGCTGTTGTAAGCTTCTGATGAATGTTGAAGTCTTATATTGAAGCTCAGGGTCTTTCATATGGGCAGAAGGAGTCATCATTCACACTTTCTAGCCATAATGACCGGTCATCTGTAAGTGAGTAAGAGAAAAACAACACATTTGCTTTTCTTTATAGTTTGTTTCTGTGTGTGTATAACCTGTCTGTCTGTTGCTATTTGCTGGCTGTTTGGGGGCAGGAGCTGTGTTTCCAGACTCTGTGATGGGATTGTCTGTGCTTCCTCATTTCTCTCTGAGCCCTTAAAAAGCACTGAGAGGACAAGTCTATATTCCTGTAACGTTCCAAACTCTTCTTCTCTCCTCTGTCAGTAACGACCTGGTCGGGGCTCAGACAGTCATAGATGAGCTGTTCCCAGCTGACGGCGATGGGGAGGAGGGAGCTGAGCTGGACACCATGGTGACTCAAATCAACCTTGATTTGGTGGACGATTACCCGGCCTCTGACCCTCGCTGGGCCGAGTCTGTCCCCGATGGTGAGCTGAGACGAGAGGAA
The DNA here is from genome assembly GCF_018398535.1 of Haplochromis burtoni. Lineage (NCBI taxonomy): Eukaryota > Metazoa > Chordata > Actinopteri > Cichliformes > Cichlidae > Haplochromis > Haplochromis burtoni. The sequence goes on from NW_024582750.1 coordinate 288,855, forward strand.
ACAAAACACAAAAAGTTATTAACCAACCAATGAAAAGCTGTATTGTATGAAACTAGTGCTTGTAAGGTTTCGTCCTCTCTGCAGTCACTGTACAGTTCTCACGTAGCTGATCCGACTTTGCATTTAATGTGTGTGTTGGAAAAAGACTTGAACTGTTTTGTTTTTTTCTTCTCTCTCTGGGATTTGAAGAGAGCGCTGGCTTTCCTCTCACTTCCCTCATCATCCTTCACCAACTGGAGGATAAGATGAAGGCCCATGGCTGCTTCATGGAGTTTTTGCTGCAGGTAAAGAAACCTGCACTTTTGCATGTGTGCACACACTCAGAGTTCACTTTATAAGGCACACTTTAAGCTTGTTGGTGGAAAATTATTAAATTAAACTAGATTAAGATCAGCTTGTACATTAGATTGCAAAGGTACTTTTACTAACATACAAACAGGGCTGAAAATAAAAATGTGATACAAATCAAAACTCAAAGGCTGAATTTAGAAATGCATCAGTCCAGTTGCCTCTCAAAAGCCGCCATCATCCTCTGTTGCCAGGTTGGACTGCTGGACCGACTCACTCAGGTGACTGTACGTTCATCTCCCATGGCAACACGCCTGCTGCTGTGTGAACATGCGGAGAAGTTGCAAGCAGCCATGGTGCTGAAAAATCACCACACCAAACACTCTGAACTAGTGAACCGGGCCATCAGCACGGCGCTGCAGAGGAACAACACCGCCGTGCCGCAAAGCCTCACCGCTGCTGACGTCTTCTTCAGAGAGGTTTGAGTCTCTGGCAGCGAGAAGGTATCACAGTTTGTTTGTGTAATAGATGGTCATTGGACTGTTGTTGTGCTCTCACAGGTCTCTCAGATCTCCTTGGTGTTCGACTGTCTGCTGGAGGAGGAGGAGCGGAGTCTGAAGGAGAGTCCAGTGGACTCGGTGCAGTGGGCCGAAGTGGTCCTCACAGTCAACAACATCGTCAAGGTAAATGTATTGTGCTGTTTTCTTTTTTATTTACTGCGGTCACGTTAAAACTTAGGCTTCATTTTTAAGTGTATGGGTAGTCTTCCAAATGTAGAGTGTGTGTGTGTGTGTGTGTGTGTGTGTGTGTGTGTGTGTGTGTGTGTGTGTGTGTGTGTGTAGGACATGCTTCAAGCTGCTGGTCAGTACAGAGACATGAAGGCCTCCATGTACAGAGCGTCTGAAGATGCTGCTGCAGAGCCTGAGTACATCCCGTGGACAGGTGACAACATGAACCTTCTTAGAGTCACTTGGTGTCAAATGTACTTTGATGGGCACTCCAGTCACATGCAGAAGCAGACTGAGCACAGAACCGTGGCTCTCACAGGCCTGAATGTGCGCTTAAGGTCATTTATAATTTTAAACTTGTTTGATCTGCTGCTCAAACAACCACCAGCATAAATTTTGTATTTTATTATTTATTTGTTTTTGTATTTTTGTAAGTTTTACAGCTTTTCTTACTAAACAGTTAAATGACAGAAAAGCACAGAGGGAGTTTCACTGGTCCGACCCACTTAAGATCAAAGTGGATGTAATCTGACACCATGCTTTAGTCTAATGTCATCGAAATACTGCAAAACCTGCCATACAAACTCATGGCAGTAAATTTGGGCACTAATACCACAAAGTTTACAGAGTGGGTATGGACAGGAAAGCTCAGTTCTGAAAGTTTTCTGTTGGGAAATAAAACTTTGCTGTTTAAATTTACCAGCTACAAACTAAGAAAAAAATAAGAGCCGAATATGATAAATGTCCTTATGTATTCACAGTGAAATGTAATTATTCTACATATGACCCTATTAGTGTATGTTGTTGTTCAGTGTTTGTAACTAAATCACTTTAGCACTTCATCCAAATATGCATTCATCGGGACTTAAAATCCCCTCTTAAACTGAAGAAGTTTGGTATCTTTCTATTTCAGTGCTGTAAGAAACTGAATGTTTGAATGGCTCCGTGTCTGCACTGTGTGTTGGAGCAGAACTGATTATTAACCCTGTTTTCTTTCCACCTGACCTTGCTTATGCAGCATCAGGTGGCGTTGGCGGCGTTCGAACAGTCCTCTCGCGCCAGCACGAGATCATACTGCGCACAGTGTACCCACATGCTGACTCAGAGCTGCGCAATGCCCTTTGTGAGCAGCTGGTGGCGCTGTTGGATATCTACTTGGGCAGTTTTGTGGCCCAGCTAAACTCCCTGCAGCAGCAGAGGACCCAACAGGAGCGCTACAACAGCTTGGAGATGGAGTACAGCCAGCGGCGCTCCGAGCTGCTCGCACCGCTCTGTAAGTGGAGGATTAAAATGTGATGGCTGTGAATGATCGAGTCTTATAGATTCACCGAGTAAGATTTAAATCTTTAACATTAAAGGGGATTGTTGTGACATTTAGAAATTTAGATTTTTTTGTTAAGTTTTGTTAGATGAGTAAAAATGCTGTAATAAAGTATTCCTTTGGTAATTCCTCTTTTGTATGAAGAAATAAATTTTCTGTATTACAGGAAAAAAGCTTTGAGTGCTCACACTGAGTAGAAAGCTGGTATATTATTAGCTGTCCAATTACAGGTTGTTGCAGTAAACAAACTATCCATCACTTGAACGTGACCATGTCATCACGCAAAGCTCACACACAGGCATGTTGTAATCAGACACGTGGACACTGCAAACTGAAGTGTAACGTCCATGTCTCAATGTTTATGCTTCTTCTGTAGGTTTTTCCTTTCTGTTTATTTATTTTTATGTTTTTGCGTTGCAGTGGAGCTCGGTCAGTACCAGTGGGTGGCAGCGTTGGCTGAGAAGTACTGTGACTTTGACATCCTGGTTCAGATGTGTGAGCAGACAGACAACCAGAGCCGCCTGCAGCACTACATGGCCAAGTTTGCAGATCAGGTACACAAAAACTCAAAGATTCCTCAGCTGCTCTGCACGAGTTTCCCTACATGTTATTTACCTTTTTTATTTAGGATGTAAGGACACAGTGTTTTACGTTGTACAGGATTGTAAAGGCACTTTGAGGCCATTTTACATTTTAACCCAATAAAAACTAGGCTCCTCTGACATCTGGGCATCCAAAAAGCTAACCCTGACTCTCAAGGTCCAACTGTCCGACTCCAACATGAAGTCAGTACTGCTGTACAGGGCTGAAACCTGGAGCACGAACAAAACCTCAAACAGAAAAACCCAGACATTCCTAAACAGCTGTCTGAGAAGGATTCTCCACATTCACTGGCCAGACACCATCAGTAACATCAACCTATGGGAAAGAACCTGTCAACTCCCAGTAGACGAAGAAAAGATGGTGCTGGGTAGGGTACATGCTACGCAAACCACCAACCAACATCACCAGGCAGGTTCAGGTGGAACCCTCAAGGCAAGCGAAGGAGGCGCCGCCCAACAAGCACCCGGCGACGACACCTCGAGGCAGAAGTGACAAAGACGGGCAGAATGGCTCAGGACGGTATTTAGCCCGGCCCCTACCCTGGGAGGGGTGACGGGCAGCAGTAGTAGTTGACTGTATCTTTTATTTAGGCTTAAAAATATGCAGCCATCTGCTAGTTTGTTTGTTTTTAAGTTGATTTCATTGACTATGAATGTAGCCTGGTTGTTGGCACCAGACCTGTCACACAATCCTCTCCAGAGAATGCTCCAAAAAAGAGAAAAATCCCTAACAAAGGATGTATAACCAGGACTATGTTTAATTTTATGTTTCTTTTTTCTATATTGGAGAACTAGTGGCTCCTTTAGTGTGTTGTGACGTACTGACAAGGGCTACAGTCCTAGTGTAGCAAAGGACCAGATACACACAGGCTTGTCAGGCTTAGGAAATGCTTTTATTTTGCTTATTCTTTTCAGTTCAGCGCAGGTGACTCCAGCAGCTCCTTCTCCAGCTCCACACACACTCCTCTCCCGTCTGTCTCCGCTGTCGCTACATATAAAAGGGGAGAGAGTCATGTCTCTCGAGGTGTCTCCTCTGCCACCTCAGCGCCCTGACAGCTCACTGTACCGCCCCTCCACTGCAGCGGGCCAGAGACCACGCCCCTGCCACACATATGACGATTGACTAAATTGGCATGTTACCAAATTCTGTCTGGTTATCATGAACTGCAAATTTAAGAAATGTTCTTAACATCATCCCAAAAGAATAATAACAGTCTCTCGGGCTTTCTTTTAACCTGGATAACTTTGGGTACATTTACAGATACATCACCTTTCATCAGCACTTAAAGAAAGGTGACGCACATACCTGGAAGGAGCAGGTGTCTGCACAAATACCGGATTCTATCGAGAACTCAGACCAGAGTATATCAGCAAACACTTTAACGTTCTCTTTGTACCTTTACTTTTGCAGAACTTTTCCGACTTCCTGTTTCGTTGGTACATGGAGAAAGGCAAGAGAGGGAAGCTGCTGTCCCAGCCGGCCGCTCAGCACCAGCAACTCGCCAGCTTCCTGCAGGCTCATCAGCATCTCAGCTGGCTGCATCACATCCACATCCACGACTACCAAAGTGTATGTTTAAAAATAAAAACGCACACACACATTTACAATTCTGCTTCACAAAACCAGCACAATACAATTTTCTATGAATTTTTAATATCCCAACTAAATCCTAATCTGAACCCAAACGTTTTTTGGAGGGGGGGGGTTAGCCATTTCAAACCTATCAGGACCAGTCAAAATCTGGCCAACATTGTAGCAACATGATTTTCTCAGTCTAACTCTCACACATTAATAAACACGTCCGCCTTGCTCTATTCAAGCTCATGTAACCACACGGCTTCCTAGTGTCCTTACCTCCTTTCCTCTTTCCTTCCTGTTTTTTTTTTTTTTTGTACTTTTAACCTTTTCATATTTTTTCTTCTGCTGTTTGTTCATTGCTTGTGCACTTCAGCCTTTTCACTACCTCTGGAAATAGCATTTTTCAAAAATACTGCAGTTTTACAACAAACAAAAATATAGGGTCATTTTTTCCTTCCTTCCTTCCTTCCTTCCTTCCTTCCTTCCTTCCTTCCTTCCTTCCTTCCTTCCTTTCCTAACCGTCCTGCTGTCTTTCCTGTTAAACACACAGTGTGTAGCTGTTACAGTGTGATCTACGATGGAAACACAAATTCAGTTTCCTTCCGTTTTCATTTGAATCTGTTGCTCATAGAAGACAAAGCACAGAAGAAAACATCCTGTAACATATCTGTTACACACTCACACTTTCTAAAGTTTCCTTCCTGTTTGCAGTTAACAAACACAAAGTGAAACCACGGGCACGCATATATCTAAACTGAAGAAGATTTCCTCTTTTGGCCTCACTTGTCAGTAGAAATCCACTTTGACAAAGACGCGTTCGAGGCTGTAAACTTCACTGTGTTATCCTGGTTGATACTGTTTTGGTTCCTCTTTTCCATTTTAACTGTGATAATGAATGTGCCTGGTAAGGTATTTAGCAGACAGGGATCTGTTATTCTCATTTCAACTCAGTTTTATTATTGAATTCTTTTAGAACAGCTTTTCATGGTTCACAGTTCTGAACAGTTCTTATGTATCTCATGCTGGGCCTTCATGCAGCTTCTCCGTTCATCCTCTGACTGAGATGAGCAGTTTTAGCTCCTCCCTTTTTTTAGTCAACAAAGTATTGATCACGTCACCCAATTGTTTAAGTAAATATAATTCTAAAGGTGCTGGTGACGTGAAATTCTCACCACATGTCAGTAACAGCCCACGCAAAGAAATCAATGCATAGATGTCCATAAATTATGTTTAATAATGAAAAGTGACATTACTCTGTTTATTTGAATCAAGCTGTATCAAAGTCTTAGTTACACAGATATATTTTTGGTGTGACGATGTCGTGGCTAACGTGGTATTTCACGTCTGCAGGCCCACAGAACTCTCTACAGCCAAGCCAACATGGAAACACGTTACTTTGTGAAAAAGAAGACACTGCTGGCTCTCAGTAAGCTGACTGCACTAGCGTCTGACCTGCCAGAGGACCAGCTCTCCAAACAAATTGATGGTAAAAAAGCGCACACATTGCTGTATGCATGCAGACCTCCCTGCACCCCATAAACGTCGTTATCCGTGGAATTTTACTGGATCGAACCAGCATTTAGATCATTTTATTGACACAGATTCTTAGATTGTCAGTGAATAAAAGTTACTTGTAATCTCATTAGCTGCTACAACAGTGCTTGCCTTGATCTCATAGTAATTCAGAGAAAAGTTCAGAGTGTAAACTCATTCATCTTTTCCTTAGTAATGAAAGTCTTTAAGGGCATGATAAAATCGCCATATAAAGGTACATGTATTTGTGGAATGGCAGGTGCTTTGTAATATGTCTTGTAAGTAGACTTGACACTGTCATTCATCTGCCAATCAGACATTGTGGAGCAGGAGCGCTTCCTGCTGCATCAGGAGACTCTGCCTCGACAGCTGCTGGAGGAGAAGCAGCAGAACCCCGACACCATGCCTCTGCTCAGTGCTCACAACCTCATACAGGTGAAAACACGAGCTGCTTGTTTGTGGATAATTTTCCCGAGTGAACGAAAACTGCTTGTTAACTTAGGTACAATATTTAAACAAGATCATTTCAGTTGCTTAAATGTTTTTTATGATAACTGTATTGGTGTCTGCGGTTCCAAATAAAGAACCTGTTATTGGATGGATTAGTGAAAGTAGATAAAAGTAGTATAGAAGGACCTCGCCTTAAGACAAAGTGATAATCATAGGTATGCAGAAAAGATCAGATCACATTTAGAGAGGGTCAGAAGAAAATGATTCAAACACTGAGACTGAACAGCTTCGGTGCATTTCCTTTTTAACTCTCGTCCTCTCCAGCTGTACATCTGTGACGACAACAGGCGAGCCAACGAGTACGATTTCAAAAAGGCTCTGGATCTGCTGGAGTACATCGATGAGGTAGCCGCTAGCGTTTGTTTACAGCACTGGTGCGTTTGAGGCTCAGGTAGTCGGTCTCTCAACTTTAGCAACTTTAGCGGTTTTCTTGCTTTTCTGTTGTAGGACGATGCTGTGGACATCGACGCACTCAAATGTGAGATTTTCGGCAAAGCACTTAGGAGAGACGAGTAAGATCCGTCATGGTTTTTTGTATACATTCAACTGGGACTTTGCTTAAATTAAAACTTTTTCGCCTGGTATTTCTCTAATAACATGCAAATAGTTTTCTAGTAGTGAGTAACCTATGATTAGCTGAATATACGTTGTTTTGTTTTTTAGAGCCTTTCAGCCAGTTTCAGGTCACTGTTTAGCTTTAAAGCCACAAATCGAGTGTTTGGATTCATTCTCAGTTTTCTAGTTTTCAGCAATAAGACCGTGTGCACATAAAGAGCCAGACATTTCCCCCTGAAGCTGGTAGAGGCCAAAAACAGAGCAAAAAAGTAATTAATATTGGACTCTGCCAGATGATCAGAAACACGACTCTAAATGATAAAAAGCTATTCTGTTATTTCACAACTGAAAATATTGTTTACAGCTTGATTCCTCCACCGCCTGCTGTTAGAAACACGATGTTCATGTGAAATACCATTAGTAGTTTGTATTTTTTGATTATTCTACTATCTTTTGAATTATATACCAGCTGTAAAGGATATAAGTGTTTTATTGATATGCCAGGAAAGATGGAGTGTCAGTGATTACAGTTAGTTTGGATCAGTAAAGGAATCTGAAAAAAAACAGAAGTCAGTACTTCTGTGTGTGTTGGATTTGTAATGGTTGATTTAAATGCTGTGGGTATCTTTATTGTTTTGTTTTTTTTTGTTTGTTTGTTTGTTTTTCCACCTCCAGCTGGTCTTCTGCAGATGGGAACGACGACCCTCTGGAAGCAACAAAAGACAGCATCTTTGTCAAGATCCTCCTCAAACTCATTCAGGAAGGTGAGAAACATTGATGAAGGCTTGGTGGATTAAAGAAATATGGGGAGGGGGTTCAAGCGTATTGATGGGAAAAATGGGTTTAAATCACACGCAAGTTATCCCTATTATGTCATGAAAGCCCCTTGTTCAACTTAAATAGCTGCGTAGGCTAGTTCCATATAGAACTAGTTTATCAAAAACTGTGCACAATACAACTGAACACTTCTGTACATGTGATTGTCAAAGTTAGCAAACATTTGGTTCTGGCTGGAGGGAGTCGGGCTCAGCCAGTAATCCCAGCCGGCTTAGTTTTTACTCTTCTACACGTTCTGTTTACGGCTCTTCTAAACAGTGGACCACTCAAGCCCTCCCTTTGTTTTTGAGTATATTATGAACAGTCATGAGCTGAAGGAATTCAGTTTTCTTTATCTGTATGGTCATCAAATCATATGTATCCTTATATGAAAAATACACTTGTAATTACTAAACAGATGAACTCTTTCTTCTGTATTTTCCAGGCGTCTCTCTGCAGACCTATCTGCCCGACATCAAAGACCTCCTGGAGCTGGATGAGCTCAGCAGTTTGAAATCAAAGCCATATTTTGAATTTGTCCTTCGAGCTAATTATGAACATTACCTTCAAGCCCAGATGTAACAACCACCAAACCCACCAGTGAAACATTGTGCGATTCAGCTTTTCTTTGCATTCTACTCACTTTTCTTTAAATTGTGCTCTTTTCTAAATAAATGTGTTGATTTTGTGTACTTTTCAGTATGGTTTCACTCTCCTAGTATTCTTCAAAGACGCACAGCTGTCACACATTTCACTGGCTTCTGTACATATTTGGAAAAAGAAGTGCTGCTGTAAAGAAAATAGTTGTTTGTTAACAGGAGAGACAAGAAATCCATATCGTGAAGCAAGACATGATTTCAGTTCTTTGCATCAAAGTTGTTTTGTATGACGGCTTTATTAACATTCACCACGTTTAGAACACATTTGTCTTATGACAATGAATCAAATTTGCTCTAATGTGTGTGTTTTGATTCTTAGTGGATACATACAAAAGACACGTTTGCATGCTGTAAGTTTGCACCTCCTTTTTCTAAGGAAGCCGTCATTTATAAGGACACTCGTGCAGAGTACAGAGAGATCCTCCTGACTGCAGCCATGTTTAGTGTGACATACCAAGTAAGATCAGGGTAGGACAACCTACCACAAACAACTAAAATAATCTTCCAAGTAAGAAAACAATATGACAACAGTTCCACAAAAGTAAAGCTTTCACTTCCTGCCTCTTTTTGTTTGTTTTTTTACTTAAAAAGTGGCACAGACCTGAGCCTCTGAGATACTGGCTCGACAAGCTGCCCTGTACTCATCAGGGCTTCCTCCTGTTGGGCGACAAAGAGCAGATGTTTGTTATAAATAGATCTGAGCTCCTCTAGCTGGTTGACTGCCACGCTGACAGAGATCCTCCGCAGTGATCCACTTTCACGGCTACACAGGCTACAGGCAGCTTTCAGGATCCAGCGCTGCTAAATATAGTCACAGTAGATTAGATTGGCACTAGAGCTGTACATAACTGTCAATTTAGTTTGTATGACTCTAATCTTTCCTATGTTATAGGTAATTTACTTTTTATATTTTCAAATGGAGAATGATAATCCCAGAATAATTTACAAATGACTTCATTTTATTATGGATTTCAAATGGTTGATAAAAGAAAAATGTATTTATTATTGTAAGAGAAGAAAACAGGCACTATATGTTTAAGGCTTAAAAAAGGAAGATGGTAAATTCAATTCAGTTTTATTTATACAGCGCCAAATCACAACAACAGTCACCTCCAGGTGCTTCATACTGTAAGGTGCACCCTACATACAATCATATGACTCCCTATGAGCAAGTATTTTGGCGACAGTGGGAAGGAAGAAACCTCCAGAAAGAGAAATGGGGAAAAATAGTACAACAAAACTGAAAGAACAATGTAGTTACATTGTATTCTACTTTCAACTGCTGTAGATACTGGTTCCATTGGACATTTGCATATTTGAATATAAAGGGTTCAAACTGTATGTAGTATGAAACAGGGTGAACTATTCCCTCGCCACCAGCTGCTGTCTTGCACACATGCTGATGCGTCATTAACAATAATCTGTTCACCTTAATGATGCCTTTTCTACATTGTTCCCCTACATACATGTAAAAACTGAAGGATGTGCCCTAAATATGTTTTGGACTTTGCTTTTAAGGGTCAATGTTTGTCCCATCACTGGACACTATCAGCCTTAATGTTTTTAAATAATCAGTGTTATGTCATATAACATTCAATCTGACTGCTGTTTTCAAGAAATGTACGTCTATGGAATAATTTCTCCTGAGATTTCAGCTCCCAGCTTTAAGTGTTTGTACTTCAGCTCCTTTCATTTTTTCAGATGACTTCCTTCTATGCATGTTATTTACCTGCTGTTTCTGATTTGATGTACCAACTTAAACATTTCAGTTGCAACTGTTCGCTTCAGCTGCTTTCAAGCCATTTGGTGCATCTTTGTGTCCTTGTTTTTAATGTCAGTCATTACTGTAATAGCAGTAGTATTTGAAAATAAAGACATTTACAATATGCTTCATCAAAATTACTTTATTTTTTATGATTACTATATATTCTTATTTATCCCCTACAGTATGGGGTCAGCACTCATATTCTCATTTAATCGCTAATGTGATTCCCTTAATTTCAGTAAACAACTAAAGTAACACTTCGAATGATTTTAAAGGACTTTTCCACAAATCCAAGCAGTTTTTTGGAGATTATGTATCTGAATTTCAGGAGCGGGACCACGCCTCCAAACACGCTCCTTCCAGTTATCATCTATACAGGTTCCCCCCAGTTCTGCAACTGTTCATTCTCGTTTACGTGCCCCACCCTCCCTCCCTCCTTGTTCTCAATTCTTTAACGTCTTCACTTCTATTTAGTGCACGGGGATCTGCCCGGCCCGGGAGCCGTCGCCAGTCCACTTCGAGGCCTTCCCCGAACCGCAGCTCAATTCATGTCCAAGCATCCCCTTTACCTACTAAAATGCTGTCAAACCTAAAATGAGGACGTGGGCCCAGCTAGTGAAATGAATTTTTTGGTCTTTAGGTGTTCTACTTTCTGGTCTTATTAACTTGTTCAGTTTATCATCGGGCTCTTTTTAAGAAGTAGAAAGCAGGCAGTTGCTATCAGCTCTGTGGTTTTATTAACCATATTATATTTATTAAAGGCAAAACCATCGCTCCATATTTTGATAGCATCTCCTATAGAGGAGTGAAGGTTTCTCATAAAGTGTCAAGAGGCTGGTTTTGGTCAACTGGTTTTGACCTTTTGCCTGCTGCTGAGGCAAGTCAGAAAATAACTTTCTCAAAGACAGAACAATATTAACCGTATTAAAGAGAGGCATGTCTGTCATGCATTTTAACACCAAATGTTTGAGTGACGTCGTCTTCACATTTGGACTCATGATTACAGTCTTGTGTCAAGTCATCGTCGATTTAAAAACTGGCCTCACTCCCATGAATCTTGACACCTCAGCGGAGCTCACTTAACAGTTGGATAAACACAGCCGGGACTATTGGCTCAGTTTTTGTCCCTCTGAGGATTTTTGTCTCAGTTTGCAGCTGTCCAGAGTGTTGGAGGTCCCGGCCTTTCTTGTTTTAAAAAGCAGAGCATGAATGTCTGCTGCTTGTACATAGAAGTTCAAACTGAAAAACACACCTCGGAACAAACTTGGACAAATCTCAGGCAAAAGCTGAAAATAAATCTCTAATCGTAATGACAATGATAAAGTTTGTTTTTTTCTAATATGAATTGTCCTGAGTTGTCCTGTTAAACTTTCATTTGGGAGCATCTCCAGAGGTAGAATGGGTCACCTGCTAATCCCCAGAACTGCAATCTGTGAAGTGTCCTTAGATGACATACTGAACCCCATATTGCCCCTGATGCGCTCATCAGTGTGTGCATGATAGCTAAAAAGTGCTTTAAGTGCTTAGAGTGGCGTGTGAATGGGTATCAGAGCATTATGTAAGTGTAAAAGTGCTGTGAGTGCTCAGTAAAAGTAGAAAGTATTACACTTCTCATTTAATGTGCTGTTTGTTTTCTGTTTTTCTAACTGTCACTGTCGTTATGCCTTCACTTAAAACACAAAAAAGTCATTCCTCGGTTAAAATACTAATAAGACATGAAACACTAAAAAATGAAAAGGCTTTGAAGTACTGAATGGTTTGTGTGCGTGTACTGTGCGTGTAGCAGCAGTGATTCTACAGGTGACGGTCGGTGCGTCGCTCTGGTCTAGCTCCATACACGGGCTCGTGCGCTCCGCGGCAGCCTCGCGGGGACTTCCTCTCCATATATGGCCCAGCTGGCCCGCGAGGCTCTACATGCATGCATGCGACGACCCTCGCGCGCGACCAAATATGGACGAAGGGCCAGTTGAATTCCTATCGAATACTCGGACATTCCAAACTACTGTCTGCTGACGAGGAAAAAAGCTCTCCGGGTGGTATGGAGCAGAAGGCGTATATAAGGACCGTGGTGGTCGTAGCCTGTCACCCCAACACCAGCTGGAGCAAGCAGCCAACAAGGTTCCCTCAGTGACAGCCTGAGACACGCAGAGGTAAGCGGCTTGGAGGAGAGAGGTTCCCTGGTGGAGAGAGGGTTAATAATTGTAGCAGTAGTTAGGTGGAGTTACTGTTAATGGAGACTGCCTTCTTGCTAGGTTAAGTGAATGAGACAGATGGAGAATAATCTGGATTTAATGGTTAAGTGAAGGGAGCTGGCAGTGAACCACAGTCTGCTTAAGCTCAGCTTTTGTTGCGACAGGTAGTTAATGGAAAGACTGGGTTGTGTTCAAATGCTGTTAGAGATTTGTAACACTTGTAACTTTAGCTCGGAATACAATGTGTATTTTAACATTTTATGATGAAAAGTGATAATAACAAATGCTGTAATAAAACTGACATGTCTATTCGTTTACTAATATTTATCATAATTAGTTACAAGTACGTTAGTTGACACTTATCAGCACATCAGTGCTTTTTGCTTTAGTTTCAGTGTTTACTAGTGAATAGAAAACACTGAATCCAGCAACAATACATATACTTTTTAAAGCAGCTTTTGAAGGATGATTCCTTTACAAGGGCACTATAATGCATATCAAGAAAAGACAAAACCAGATTTTGAAGTTTATGGGGAACATTTGAAGGCATCATTAAACTAATGGGGATTTAATAGCGTTTCTGTTTGCAGCTTAATGACTTTGTGTCCTGGCAGGTTGTGTAAATTGTTATGACACAATCTAAACACTGGAGGCCTGAGAGAGGAGACGAGGAGAAGTTATAGTTATTAGCATGTGATTATTAGTGAAACAGAACAGGGGAGTCAGTGGTAGTAAAGCACAGTGTCATACACTTTTTTGGTCATTTAGTTTATTGTAGTGTAATAATTTATGTTTATTATATAACGAAAGAAAGAAATCAAAACGTTATTACAATTAAAAAACTGCTTGGAAATAACATCAACCTAAAACTTTCAGATTAAAAACAGCAGGCTGTTAAGTTTTAGTCCAAATTAAAAAAGGCAACAAAACATACTCAACAAAGTGACACTAGTATTAGCGTTAAAATAATTTGTCTATTAAGAGAAAATTAAATGAATATCTAACATGCAACTGGTGTTTTGTTCAGTGTGTTAAGTGCTGCTGAGTAATCCTGCTGTACAGAAATTCATCACATTTGACTTTCCTCCTCCAGAATCCGCAGACATGTGTGACGACGATGAGACCACCGCCCTTGTGTGCGACAATGGCTCCGGCCTGGTGAAGGCTGGCTTTGCTGGAGATGATGCTCCCAGGGCTGTGTTCCCCTCTATTGTTGGTCGCCCCCGTCACCAGGTATGCAAGGGCAATAAATTTCACAAAAAAAGGAAACTCATTCTTGCTTTTCTTTTTCTTACGTGCCTTGCAGTGTATCTTAGACCTAGTTCTTTACAGAGTAATTGCTGTTTGAAACTCTTGGACTCATTATATTACAACAAATTAAATACAGACATCAATAAATATACATTTCAGACCTAACTTGCTTTCCTCCCCTCCTCAGGGTGTGATGGTCGGTATGGGTCAGAAGGACTCCTATGTGGGTGATGAGGCCCAGAGCAAGAGGGGCATCCTGACTCTGAAATATCCCATTGAGCACGGCATCATCACCAACTGGGACGACATGGAGAAGATCTGGCACCACACCTTCTACAACGAGCTGCGCGTAGCTCCTGAGGAACACCCCACCCTGCTGACTGAGGCCCCCCTGAACCCCAAAGCCAACAGGGAGAAGATGACCCAGATCATGTTTGAGACCTTCAATGTCCCTGCCATGTATGTGGCCATCCAGGCTGTGCTGTCCCTTTATGCTTCCGGCCGTACCACTGGTGAGTCTGAGCTTCACAGAAATACAAGTTTCCTTGTCTTCAAGACAGTATTTCTTTCTCATTTAAAAAAAAAACTTAAGGTCTATAATGTTTTGGAACAAAGCCACAGTTTTTTGTAGTTTTGCATCGCTACATCGCCACAGTGCATTGTAAATAAAACAATCAATATGTCATTGCAGTGCACACTTTTAGCTTTAATTCAAGAAGGTTTCCAAAGTTTGACATGAACACTGTTTATACACAGTGCCCACATTTTCAGAGGTTCAACATTAATGACACAAACTAACATTAATTTAAGTATAAAGACACTTTTTATTACCTAATATTGCAACAATTATCTACCTGAAGTCCAGAACCTACGGACATCACCAAATGTTGTGCTTCCTCCCTTGAGTTCCTCTGCTAGACCTTTACTGCAGATGCTTTCAGTTGCTCCCTGTTTGGGTTTCTCTGCATTCAGTTTTGTATTTTATAACAGAAAAGCCTGCTCTGTTGAAATCAGGTGACTGAGTTGGCCATTGAAGAATATCTAATTTCTTTAGCTTAAGTAACTGTTGGCTTGCTTTTGCAGCGTGTCTTGAGTCATTATCCATTTGCTCTGTGTCCGTCTGACCAGCATTTAGCTGAACATGAGCAGCGATTATAGCCCTGTAAACTCCATAATTTATTCTGCTTCTTCTATCAGCAGTCATATCATCAATAAACACTAGTGGCCCGGTTCCACTGGCAGCCATACATATCCATGCCACAACGCTGCCTCCACCATGCTTGGGATCATCATTAGTTTCCCTCCTATCATGCTGTCTCTATGACAGGTATATTTCAGTGGTATAATGGCTTTACTCACTTGTATGGGGATCATATTTAAAATTACATTAAAATTACACTGAAAAACTATAAAATACAAATTCAACACTTTGAAATAGCTTCCGATGTTATGAATTCTTCATTTGTGCCAAGGGAGCAGGCCTCAACTTGCCATGAAGCTGCTTGTCAGTCAAATTTCCTATTAAATCTGCATCTCTGAAAATTGGAGACTGTGTATAAAATGGCAGTAATACTTCAACAGTTCACAGAAAATCTTTGTAAAACCCCTTGAACTAAAGCTGCACTTCAGTCCCAAATGAATTGCAGAATGTTTGTCCCAAACATTGTGGAATGCACTGTATTGTTGAAACAAATAAATGATTACTACGCTGCTTTTTTTCATTTTGTTTAATGTAGTTTCGGGTTGATTTTTGGGACAAAAAAGATACTTAAAACTGACTTTTAAGCCTTCCAGTGAAAAAAACAAATGTGGACATTAGAAAGAAGCAGTGATTGTTAGCACTCTGCGCCTTTTCATGTGACTCATCACAGGTCAGGTAGAAACCTGTCAGCTTCTCCATAACTCTTCTGTTTCTGCTCTCAGGTATCGTGCTGGACTCTGGTGACGGTGTGACCCACAATGTACCCATCTATGAGGGTTACGCTCTGCCTCATGCCATCATGCGTCTGGATCTGGCTGGTCGGGATCTCACAGACTACCTTATGAAGATCCTGACTGAGCGCGGCTACTCCTTTGTCACAACTGGTAAAACAGCACAAAATAAAACCAAAATGGTTAAAACTCAGGACATTACGTCCTTTCGCTCACTTGGATAAAATTATTTTATTCATCTTTCATTTATTTATTATTCTACTCTGCAGCAGCTTGAATTATGACCTTTGCCCTCTGTTTGTAGCTGAACGTGAGATTGTGCGTGACATCAAGGAGAAACTTTGTTACGTTGCTCTGGACTTTGAGAATGAGATGGCAACCGCAGCCTCCTCCTCCTCTTTGGAGAAAAGCTATGAACTGCCTGACGGTCAGGTCATCACCATTGGCAATGAGCGTTTCCGCTGCCCCGAGACCCTCTTCCAGCCCTCCTTTATCGGTGCGTAGCATCAACACTATTCATCCGAGACAGTGTAACAACTTTCCTTTGAAAGATCACATTGTCATTTCATTGTGTTTAACCTGAACCTCTCTGCTGTACATCTACACAGGTATGGAGTCCGCTGGTATCCATGAGACAGCTTACAACAGTATTATGAAGTGCGACATTGACATTCGTAAGGACCTCTATGCCAACAACGTGCTGTCTGGCGGGACCACCATGTACCCTGGTATCGCTGACCGCATGCAGAAGGAGATCACAGCTCTGGCTCCCAGCACCATGAAGATTAAGGTACAAAAGCAACACTGACTGGCACAAGATCACTCACCTTGCATACTATGACAATGATATCTGAGGTGCTAGCAGGCAATAAAATTTGTCTCATTTTCTTCTACTTGTGCAGATCATTGCTCCCCCTGAGCGTAAATACTCAGTCTGGATCGGCGGCTCCATCCTGGCCTCTCTATCCACCTTCCAGCAGATGTGGATCAGCAAGCAGGAATACGATGAGGCCGGCCCCAGCATCGTCCACCGCAAGTGCTTCTAAACATGATGCGTCCAAAGCATCAGGTTCAGGATCCAGAGCAGTAAGATGCTGCTGTCCTAGAACTGTGAAACTTCATCCTCTCATAGAGAGACCTTTGACTTCCACCAGCGAGGATCATGTCACATCTAACCTGTACATAAGTTATTTATTTTTTCTTTTATGTATGTCCTGTTTCGAATGTAAATGAAGATTGGTGTGCATATATGAGTGTTGGCTTCGAGGTATGACACACACCAGCTCGGACCAACTACATTTAAAAAAATCAAAGAAACAAAAAGACCAAAAAAGAAACAACCCATCAAAGCAAATAAAAGCCAAAGATTTTTTCCAAGTGTGACTGTGTCGTCTGCTCATTCTGATTCAGAACATTTGTGGATGTTTGTTCATTTTATTTTACTGGTCTTTTGGATTTTTCCATTATATTCTGAACATTATGACTCTCACACAAGAGACTGCACACAAACTTTGTTTGAATAAAATCTGTAAACAATAATTTATTACCACATGTATCAACCCTAACCTAGTCTACAATTTACATACATGTATGCGGCAGCACACCAAAAAAAATAAAATAAATTTAAGTCATCCAGCTCCAAACACAGCAGTGAAACATCACTGATGGTAGTCTTTATGAGGTGTTTAAAGCCTTGAGACAAACACAGAGTTCAAGTTCAAGAGCTGAAATAAATCCAGTAGTTAACCAGGCTAAACAATACGCTGGCTTTCTTCTCACCCCAAAACAAAGAGAATAAACATTGTCTTGGATACTGAGTGACATATTGTAGTTTCTACAAGGTGGTAAAATAGAATTACATTCCCAAGTTCCTATTTGTAAAAGCGAAAACCCAAACATCACTGGTTAGGCTGTGGTCCTGGCCCTACAAGAGACCATTTGTAAATAACCTTTTATTTAATTTATTTAGGGGTTTGTTGTTGTTATTGTTTTCTCCTCATATCTTGACTGCTCTGATGGAGACAGAACACGCATGCGCGGTCTGGTGGAAGCGTCTTAATGTAAAATCACATTTCATTTCATATCAGTCTGGTACACTTCTGTTATACTTTAATCCAGACAGGGATAAATAATAGACGAGCTCCGGATGTCCAGGATATATATTTCAAAATAAAGCTTCCGACCATCTAAACTGAATGGTTTTTGCCTGAAATCAGCCTGAAAGCTATAATATGAGCAAAGTAGAAGATTTTATCTTGAATATCCTCTTGATTAATCACGTCCCTGGGATGTTTTAAAGCACTTGTTTGAAAACCAAAGCCGGAAGTTGTATGCGCTATTGCTGCTAGCTTTCTAACTGAGCTGGGCGTTCGGTGTCAGTAAGCAGAGCGATGCTCGCCTGCTGAGAGACGGGGTTTAAATCAAACGGAGTCCCCCTGGTACACACACTTGGTGAGTACATATATTCCTGACTTTAATGCCCAATCAGACTTTAGTCGTCAGCCTGAGCATTGAAATGACCCCGTGTTTACAAACGAAGCTGAACGCAGCGGGCAGGTGAGGAGAACGGCTGTGAACATGGCTGTAGCCTGCTTTCACTCGGTTTGGCATTTCAAACCTCAGGTGTACACACTTCATTGCGTTTATTAACTTCAAAATACGTCGGAGCTGCAACGTTTTGCTCTGCTGTGTGTTTACAGACTAAAATCTTTAAAAATGCTGTGAGCTGGGGCGTGACAGAGTGAAAGGCTTTGTAACAAGACAGTGTGTTTCAGTTACAGAAAAACACATCGGGAGATGTGCAGTAAGCAGACAGTGACAGCATAATATACACTGAACAGGTTTTGTCCTCAGATCGGATACAGGCTTAAAAAATCAAATACTGGCTTATTTTTACTATGAGTAACAACAAGTGTTAATGTATAGAAAGAAAAGGAAAGTGCATGTAGGCGTGTAGACTAAAATAGACTGGATGTTACTGGTCGTGTGGTGTGAGTGAGTAATGGCTGTAGTACAGCTAGTTGTAAAGCTGTAGTAAGCCTCAATCCTCCCTGCTCTCAGGGTAATCTGATGTGGAGGGAGGTGGGCGGGGCTTACAGGTAGACTACACCTGGCAGAGGTACGTCACCAGGTTTTGCAGGTGAATCTCGAAAAAAAACCAAACAGAAAATGTAAACATTTAATAGGTTTTATGTTATGTTACGTTATCGATATATTTTTACTGAATATGGCCAGAGCTTTAGATGAAATCAAGCGGTAAAGCGTTTCATATGTTATAAATGTTTTGTTTGCATATGATGCATTAAAAAGAAGTCCCAGGAAGAATGTCAGTTTTTGCATTCATGATTATTAAAGGCCAGTCAGATTTAGTGCTAATAACCTCTAATGGTTTTCCCTGATCTGTGGCTAACAGCAGCTGAAGACGTGGATGGGTGGATGATGGTATCATGGCTGTTTTGCAGTTTTTGACAGGAAAAAAATGCTTTGATGCATGAAAGACAATATTATTATTGTACGTTCATTTTGTTGGACTCAATTATTTTATGTGTTAATGCATTCAAGCCAAACTGCTGCCTGTCCTGAGTCCGTACCAGTCCCACAGGAGGCTCTCCGAGGTTCATTCCACCTGGGTTGAACTGAGCATCAAGTATCTGGTGCTGACTGTTTGGCATCTGAATGTATTACGTACATGGTATCACACATTGTATATCCATGTATAATGGCTGTTGTAAATTTAAGTCTCTTTGTCATTAAAGCAAATGTTTATAGTCGTCCCTCTGTCCTTCTGCTAATGGGCAGTATTCAGAAAACACAGTGACAGCTTTGTTAGTGTAGCAGCAGAAGAACAGACTGATCAAACCCTCTCAATGGAAATCTGAACCACAGTGAAATGCGACACTGTGTGTTGTGCTGGATGCAGCACAGGGTTAATATCCACCAGAGCTCTGAGCCGACGTGGAAAGTAAAAGAAAAAAATGGCAAATAGATAATTGGGATGCAGCTTTTAATTTACCTTTTAGTGAAGTGGATTAAAACATTATTATTCCATTAACAGTGGAATAATCCTTAAAGGTACTTTTTGTAATTGCCTTCTGCAAAATTCAACTCAATGTTTTTGGATGCTTGTTGGTGTTCCTACTGTCCACATGCTTGTAAATAAAAATGTGTTCAGGGTTACTTGCCTGGTAAACAGAGGTTCCCTTTACTCTAATCAGCCTCTTCTGCTACACATTTGATATTGTTTAGAAAGTACAGCCAAGCAAATAATGCACATTTGGGATATAAAGTTAGTGTTTTTGCATCTTTACAGTCTGTTGTTGGCTGCAGGGCTGCAATGATTCATCGAGTAATTCGAATAGTTTGCATAAATCTTTTGCTTTGATGCTTCGCTCAGTGCCTGGCTCTGTAGTGCACAGCTGTGTTAAACAATGTAAACGTGAGTGTTTTAATGTGGATCTTGAGTGTGTTTACACACTGTGAAGGGCAAAGAAGTGGAGTTCCTACTGAGACGCTGAGCTCAGGTGGAGTGAACGTGTTCCTAGCATCCAAAGCAGCAGCGCTGTTGCTGTGATCACCTTTAAAATCTTTACTGGGAAGAAAACTAGCTCCATCCACACATCGTACAGACACAGATGTCCAGAAGTCGTACTACAATACGCAGATGAACTGTTTACTTATAATTTAACCAGTCTGGTATGAGACTGGTATTACAAAGCCTGCTGAGGGCTGACGGCAGCCATCACATTTTACATGGAAGCATACCTGCAGCAAACACGGGTGAGTCTAAAGAGGGGTAAATACAGTCGATGGTTTAAAACGAGTTATTTTGCAATCATGTTTTTTGTATCGAGCCTTAAAAGTTTCATGGACTTGATCTCTCAATCAAGATAAAGCCTCCCACTCTCAACAGCAGTTCTCATTCCACTTCATCTTCACCCAGGTTTTGTTCTGTTTACCATTCAGTCACCACTAGCCATCTGCGGTGGCTGTAGCTCAGGAGGTGGAGCAGATCATCTACTAATCGCCAGGTTGGTGGTTTGATCCCTGGCTGCTCCGGTCGGCATTCCAAATATCCTTTGGGAAGATACTAACCCCAAGTTAATCTCCGATACATCCATCGGAGTATGAATGTGTGAATGTTAGAAAGCACTTTCAGCATAGAAGTGCTTCTATGAAGTGAATGAGGTATGTTATATAAAGCTCTATAAAAACTGGTCCACCTAGAAACTAGCAGGACTTTGTAGAGCAGCCCAGATATTTCTGTATGTTCCCCCGGAAAGGAACTTTCCCGACAGGATGTCTGTTTGAGGGGAGAGAAAAAACTCAGTGTAGCTGCTTCTGAAAACTGGGGCATGGATCTTGATGCTCATTGGTTAAATTCTTGTCAGTAACTGTTTCTTTGAAAGTGCAGCCACGTAGAAGAACAACAAACAGCAGACTGTTAACATTAGTAAGAACACTGCAAAAGTTAAAGAATGCTTTGCAGTTGCTTTTTATTTTTTTTTGTAGTGTGAAAAATCATCATTTATTATGCTTTAAATAATTTTATGACATATTTATTCAGGAGTGACCAGGATTCATGATCTCTTTTTTGTTTTTTCTTTCTCATCTTCTTCATCTGCCTCCTCCACCACTAATCTCTCCTTGTCATCTCTCTCCATCCCTTCCTCTTCCTCCTTCAGCAGTTTGATTTCATTCTCACGTCGCAGGAGTTTATTTGCTCAGTGTGAGTCTGCCCACGTTAGGTCCACTTGAAACAAAGTTTCACTAACAGCCCGTGAATAGTGGTGAACAGGAGCTAACAGCAGTGCTTATTGACAGAAAATCACAGCTCACCTCAGTGTCACTGACGTCGACTCGCTGACAGTGTAAGGGATAATATTCAGGCCGAGTCAATATCAAAATGTAATAAAAATCAGGTAAATACCAAAATTTTGTAGGGCTTCAGCTCTCGTCCAGTATAATGTGAGAGGTTGTTGATAAGATGATGATATAAATCGCATGAATGTCAGGGTTACACTTCACAGCATCAGTAAACAAGTAAAGGGAAAGTGTTTTACTTCCTCTGATAGAGAATATACCCTGTTTGTTTACTCGTGGTTGCCATAGTTAACTGCATCTTCATAATGTTTAGTGGATTTTTAGGATTCTTAACAACAACAACAAATGCTGAATATGAAGCTGCCAGGCAGGAAAAGAGGAAAACCAAAGAAAAGATTCATAGACGTAGCGAAGGACATGCAGAGGATTAGTGTGAAAGCAGAGGAGGCTACTGATAGGAAGAGACTCTCAGTGGTGACTTCTAATGGGAGCAACAAGAAGAAGACGACCAAAGAAAAGATTGCAAATTTGTTTCAAACTGAATTTTGTCTCCTTGCAGTGATTGGCACCAGGCAATAACAAGAACCATGGTGACCAAGAAAGTGAGGACAGAATATATGAAGAAGTTCAGGGACCCCAAATGGGAGACGTTTTCTAAATGCTATGAGGACTCTGTGAAGTACCGCCTGACTCGCCGGGTGATAGAACACTCCCACAAGCCCTGGTTCTGGGAGGGCTGGGACAGCGGCTCTGACTCCAGCGGCTGGTCAACACCAAGGCTGACCAGGAACAAAGTGGTTCCTCTGTCTCTCCCGCTGCCGCCCACATCCTTGGAGGTCAAGCAGAGGTTGTTGGAGTCAAAGACCAGTCCTGTGCAAAAGCCAGCGTGCGAGGATGGAGAGACTGACGTGGGGGACCGGGACGCTGCGGTTGTAGATGCGGCACAAACCACAGGTAAGAGAACGGGTCACCAAGCAGAAGTTCTAAACATATGCTTGATTAAGTTTCTTAAATGTGATTAGGCGCCGCTTCTCTCCCTGGTAAATGTTTTAAACATATCGTAGAAATTTCTGCTTTGGACAAGACATCAATTTGGTTTCCGAGACTTTGTGTCATAGCAAGGGTACATTTTCCAGAGAATTGCAGTTTCTGATTAATATTCTTTCAATTAACTAACCAAATAAACTAGAAGTAGCTCTGATAATAACCATGTCAATCATGAGGTGGCAAAAACTGCAGTTCCAGAAGTGGCCACTTGAGGCTGGCTCCAAAAGTGAGTTAGTGTCTATCCGGTTGTTCAGTTTGACGTCACTAGCCGTGTCTGGGTCTAAACTCGCTGCAGGTCCATATATCAAACGATCACTATGGCATTACTGAGAGTTGAAAACTGTCTAAAGTCTTTCATCTTTAATAAAATGATCAGCGTTCTGCTCTACCAGGTGTAACAATTGAGTTTAACATCCAGGCATCCATGAAAACGGAATTTATGACATTTAACGGAGTTAGAAGTTAGCAGGGAGTTAGCTCGCTAGCTTCTATCTAAATACAATATAGCATGTCCTGACTGCGGGGTTTTGGAAACAAATTAAAACGTACAGCTCTGCTATCACTTCCAGCATAAATGAAGACAGAAAACTAAACAGCAGTGACGTTTGTAGGGTTACTGAAGTTGGGCTAGCTGGTATATAATGATGTGCTACGTGACCGCTAGCGACACAGCTATGTTAGCATAATATAAACAAGCTAACTTTTTTTCCACTCGATAAAAGTTAACGTGAGTGTTCTCGGTGGTCAGGAACAAATGTAATCGCATGGCAGGATGCTGTAAAAGGACCAAACTTCAGCCAGGAGAACAACTGAGATAATCCATCCACAATACGAGGTTAGTCATTCATATACTGCTGCATGGGCTGGGCTGTAGTTACATCCTAAGGTTTTAAAAACTGAGCTTAAATAAATGATTAGCGGTAATAAAAGCCGAGGGAGGTCAACAGTGATCACTGACTGTTTTAGGAGCTTTTTGAGATCAAATAGAAGAAAATACATAACATTAAACATGTTAACAACACAAAAGCCATATTAAACGCAGACTACTTTAGGCCCGGAAGTAGGATTCGTCGCGTCATCACTGAACAACCGGATAGCTTCGGAGTTGACGTCACGCCGCAATGCATTGTGGGAGCGCAGCTCCATTTTCGGGGTCTACGATCCAAACAAATACACTGTATTGGAACGGCGACTACGACAAGAGTTAAAATGTTAAAACTTCACAGCTCTCAAATGATTTTTTACTCCATGGTCCATTGATCAGTTTTTTTCAACTATACAGTAGGGAAACTTTTTTTAGATAGATCATTCTTTTGAACAATGGCTGAAATGTAGGCGTGGCCATTTGACCTTGCCATGGAAGTTTCAGTTACATGTCTTGCCTCTGCATCATAACTGTACAAGTTAGGCTCAGTTTCCTAGTCAAGCCTTCTAGCATTAACACATAACAGCATTCCCAGTCTCTCATACGAACATGGTCTCTGCTCAAAATAAGAAATCCAAACCCATCAGGTGGCCTCGCCCACGTCCCTCTCAGGTACTGCTGTACCACGAGGGCTCGACATTTTTTGATCCTCGGCTGTTCTTTGTGTTAGCTTGTCAGCAAGCAGCATGATGCTTATGGTGCACATTAGACCTGCTAAACATGAGCTGCTTAGCTTCGTTGTTGCAAGGATGTTGACATGTGGGTCAAAGCCCTGCTCAGTGCAGCCTCACAGAGCTAACCTTGTTTTACTCTTCTGACAGTTTAGTCAAAAATAATTGTTTAAGTCAGTCATCAGGTGAATAAACTTAAGTTGTAGTCCTGGTTAATGATACTACATTAACTCAAATGCAGTGTATTTTGTCCTGAAATGCACAAAACTAACTGTAGGAGCAGAAAGTGACCATGTTTGCGTTTGTGCTTCAATTTCACCTTTTCTTTTTTAGTCTTCAGAAACAGTTTGTAAAGATCTAACAGATGGTGTTTTTTGTGAACCCTTTGTAAGCGTCACTCTGACAGTACGAGGCACAGAGGCTGGTTTACCTCAGGAGACAGCAGTGCTATAAACGTTTGGACTGAAAGTTCAGCAGTCAGATGGGACTGTTGTTGCTGAGACACTGAGCTTAAAGATAAAGGATCCATTGTGTGCCTTTGACATTTGTGATGTCTGCATTTCAGACAGGAGAGTGCCAGGAAGCCTGCTTATCTCTGAATTTCACAGTCACAAATCATTTCATATAGCTTGAGACACAGCAGCGCTCTGCAGGGTCACTGTGGAGCCATCCAGCTCCATCGAGTGGTTGATTGGTGTTTGGCTTAGTTAGTTAATCTGTTTGTTCAGTCAGCAGAGCTCAGTGGATTTTTAAACGATTGTTTCCTGTGTTCTTGTGAAGCAGCAGTTGTAGAAAATGGCGTGAATGAGGCCGGTGGCAGTTCTGAGGCGGTGGCTCCAACAAACAGCGCACCCTCAGACGACACACCCACAGACAACGGGCCAGCCGACTCGGCGTCTTCTGATGCAGAGCCAGTAAAGCCAGTATCCCGACGGCAACGCCGCCGCCACACGCCACGCTCTGAGCAGCCGCACCGAGACAGTTCCCAGGATGACAAACCAGCCGTGATCCGTAAACCGCCGAGAGCAAAGAGCACGCCGGTGATCAGCACCAAGGAGAAGGAGAACCAGAGACCGTCCAGCCGGCTGGACTGGAGGGAGAGACAGGTGGAGGTCAAGAGGACAACCAATGATGTGAGCGCTGATCTGTTGGGATACTGCAGCACTTTTAGAGCCTTTAAAGCTCAGGGCTCATGGCAACAACAAATATACTTTACTCTTATGACCACTAGCAACTTTTCAGAATTACAATCAATAATTTGACTGTTTTTAAGTTATACGTTCAGATTTTAAACATCATTAAATCTCAAGAGACAGACTTGCTAACTAGAAAAAAACACGGAGCACATTTTTTCTTTCTCTGCCCGTCCTTGGTAGTGCAGGGGTCCTGCAGCTCGACCTCATTCACAGGACAGCAGAGAAGTGAAACCGTGTCACCGAACACGCAGCAAACATGAATAATAAAACACCGCTGTAGCTTTGGGAAATGACTCCTCTCTCTGGTTTCTCCTCACAGAGTCACACTTCTGATGCCTGCGTTCAGACCCGCAGGGAGTCTGACAAGCGGAGCTCCAGGCTGGACCGCCGGCGGGCTCGATCGGCTGACCTGGAGAAGATAAGACGCTCGCAGCTGATGGTGGTGGACGACCGCTGGATGACAGAGTACATGCGCTGTTTCTCCGCCCGTCTTAGGTAGAGATGGGATCCACCTAGAATCCCTAAATACCAAGTTTCCTTACGTGCAAATATCAGGAGGAAATCATTTCTCATTTTAATTAACAATCCAGACAGAGAACCGTGTTGCCACAAGACAACACCGCTCGCTGCGTTGTCTCCTTAGTTGACAAAGAAATAAGAAATCAAGTGAAGAAGTGGGACGAGCTACTGATTTAGATCCAGTTGATAAAGTTCTAAATAGTTTCTGAACATCAAGTTTACAGTTTTATCTTTCTGTACATGGGTCGTTACAAAAAGTACCTTTAAACATTTTATAATAAAGATCAGAGATTCGATTCTTTTAACAGATTTGGGACTATTTTACGTATATCTTTGGGATTTCAGTAATGAAATGACACGAAACAAATCGAATTAACTTAAAATTCATTTAATTCCCTTCTCTCTGGGATCTTAGATAACTTCTCTCAGTTACTGGGTGAATTAGCGCTTGAGCCAGGAGGGTGTCACTCCTCTTATGAGAAAGGGACAGTGTTACACGAGTGTGTCTGATCATTGAGCAGCAGAGTTATCAGCTAGACTGCAGCGTCCTCTGGAAGATGTTTGATGTAAGATGTGCCCTTACATCAGTGTTTATCTGCATTCACGACCTTGCTGCTTTGGCTTCCTGATGGAGACAAAAAGCTGTTAAAAGCAGCTGCAGCAGAGGACGGACAGCTCGCAGCTGTGTATGGCGCCCCCAAGTGGTCAGAAGCTGCAGCTTTAAGCGCTAAAATGCTCCAACGCTCTTTTTTTAATTCAAAATATTTTTATTGAGTTTTTGTGGATATAGTTTACAAAGAAAACAAAGAAGGTGGAAAACAAACTGTTTACAATGAATACAAAACAGACATGTTGGAACATTGTTTTCCTCTCTTACTATTTACCAAACAAGCAACAAGAAAAAACAACAACCCCCCAACAAAATAACAAAAGCCAACAAAAGGGATTATGGTATTATCCGGCCCTTTCCATAAGAACCACACAGAACTTAGCTACACCATCACTGAGCTTCTCGTTCCCGTTAAGACATCCGACCACTCTGGAGAAGCAAATCCGTTAGTCAGCTGGAACATCCTTAAGTTGAAGTTTAGAGAAGTTTTCCAGAAAGACACCCCAAATTTGATCAAATGTGCCCTTTTGGTTCTGGGTGGAGCAGTGGATCTTTTCCAGACTGAGACACGACATGAGATCAGCACACACGTGGGAGGGCGGGGCAGCAGCCTGCGCTTTGCTCTGGGAATATACTTATCATCCTCTCCCGCTTTACCACAGAGAGCAAGTAGGGGTTGAGAGCTAGTTTCAGGCCGGCAGCCTTGTTCAAAGTGCAGAAAACCTCCCAAAAGTTTGCCAGGGCAGGTCCACCAATGCTCTTTGTAGTTAATTTCATCTATGCAATAGGTGTACAGAACATTTATTATGACGTGTGATGGTATGGTATAGCCTTTCCCACGTCTTCACTTGATGCCACATTACACGGGATTATTTATGACGAGCTAACGAGACAACAGGAACAGTGTTGTTTTGCTCCAGCATCCTGTCAGAGCGAATCGCTGCTGTCGAGAGAGAAAGAAAAATACTGTCCTCAAATTTCAGACTAAGGACCATTCATGCGAAACTTATTAACCATCACCTTTTGTTGTTGTTTTCCCTACGACAGTAACGATTGGCTCTGCAGGAACTGTTCAGATTTCTGTTTCTGAACACTTTCAGATGAAATTGGCTGAACTGTGTTTCCCTGCTGTTGTTTTTTGTATGAGAATGAACAATAAAATGACTCTTTCTTAGATTTTCTATACATGTATCTACAAAAAAACACACCCACGTCACTTTTGAATGTATTTAGTTTCTGCTCTGCTTTCATTTAGAGCTCGTTTTCAACACACATTCTGTTTTCAGTTCTCTCTCATGAAGCCAGCTGTGTGTTTACGCCTCAGAGAGTTTGATCGCAGAAAGGCCCAAACTGGAACTTTTGATATCTGTGTATTTTGGATATGAGGACTCGAGCTTAGATTAAAAGAAGTTAGAAACACATGATATGTCAAATAAAGCTCAAATCTAAGGTATTTTTACAGAAAAGGTTAGTTTATTAAATTGTAATCATTGTAATTATTTAGATCAGGTAACTGTTAAGCATACAGTATATTTATTGCAGAGTGTAGTTGGTGTGTTTTCACCTGGGGCAGCTTCTTTTTTTAAAATCGATTTTTAATCAGAAATAACCTGAGTGTAGTGAATACTCCACAGGAAAAAAGCTTTTAGGGTAATTACGCAAAACTAGATGCTTCTAAAACTTTTACGTGAAATGAGGAGCAGCCATCATCGCTGTACTGCTGTCACTCCTATTTGTTTAAAGACAGCCAGAACGTATCAGAATTCCTGAGTTTGTGGCGTCTGTTATTTGTTGATTTTAAGTCAAGATTGTAAATACACTGTGAGGTCATGGCTGCGTCTCATGACTCAAACTGAGGGCTAATCGTCATTATGTACCAAGTTTACAGCTTTGCACTCAAAGAACGTTTGTCGTTTTCACACCAACCGAACCTCTTCACTCTGAATGTTCACAGCCCTTCGTGTTTGTCCTGACACCACAGGAACTTTTCTAACACGTCCAACTTTAAAAACCAGTGTTTGTGCTGTAGGTGGCGACGGAGATGTGCACACACTTTACTGAAGTAAAAGCACTAATGGTTAAAAAAAAGACTCAGTCGTGACTAAATGTTTTGTTGTGTAAGAGTAGCAAGTATGGTTTCGCAATTAATATGTTTGCCTATTGACTAACTCTGTTAGAGCTGTGAGTGTACGAGTGCTCAGGGTTCAGAAAGTTGTAACGCTTCATCCATGTGCTCAAAACATGTTTTATCTAAAGTGCACGAGCGTTTGTTTCTGCGTTGCTTCAACCTGAATGTGTTCTCATTGTCGGTCAGCGTGAACAGTCAACATCGTTTTCAGCGTCACTGACAACAGCAGCTGTCAAATATAACAGGAGGCATAATGTGATGTTGTTCTAACTGAGGGCCCTCAAACCGAGTGCAAACACAGCTGTTAAAGACCTCGGAGTGAGAGTGGGTAACCGTACCTGTAGAGCTGCTGTGGATGCAAAGGTCACGCTTTGGTTATTTATCTTCATAACGCATTTTAAACGTATGAATGTCGAGACAATCACTAGAAATGATTTGAGGTGATTTGAAAGTGGAAAAAACGAAATATGTAACACTTAAGATGAGCTGTTGAGCAGAGCGGGCGTAGGTGGAGAAAATGTTGCTTTGTCTGGTTTACCAGCAACAGATGAGAAGGAATGTGCATCACGTGTCTGAGTATTTAATGCTGTCGACATATTTCGCCCACTGTATTTGTACTTAAAAACATGCACCGGCTATATTTTCATCACTTTAATGCATTGCTGTGAATAAATTATTTGAACAAAACCTGATTTGAAGAGTTGATCTTTGAGCCTTCGTGCTTTGTTAACCATGTCTTGTAATTTCACCTGCATTTCTCCAGGTCGCACGGCTGAAAACGCTGCTTATCTTTGATTTCACTTGTTTTACAACTTAATATTCGCCGAGTAAAATTACACAGATATCTTTTAAGCATCGGTGTTTCAGGGGCTCCACAGCTTTGAGCTTTATTCTGCTGATTGGTGGACAAAGATGTAAAGTCTCAGTGAAAACTAACAGCATCGTTAAGGAAATCTGTGCAGACAGAATCAGAATCCTGTTCTTCATGTTTACGCTGAAGTATATGCAATATTCCACGATATAAATGGAAGTATGAAATCAATAAAATCTTGTTCTGCAGATTCTACACATCACATTATTTAACTTCTTACACCCGAGCTGAGTAACTTTACCTAAAACCTTTCAAAGTGCCTTTGGAACAACATCTACAGACTCAGCTGATTTCAGGGAATGAACATTTGTCCTCAGTTATCAGCTCAAATATAGCGCGAGCATTTCAATGCACGGGCTCAATGAGACGGGTGACACAAGCAACAGCAGCTAAAACAGCTTCACTTTTATTCAAAGCTTAAAGAGGTTTCAAAACTGAAACGGTTCATTTGATGTAAGCTCAACATTCTGAACTCAACTGAGCGTCATTAAAACTACAAATTCCCAGCAAAAATGAGAACCAAAAAACGTCTTTGAAGAAAAAACAAAACAAAAGAACCCCACAGAACATTGGCTCATTGTGCAACCTTAAAAATGAGTCTTTAAAAGAGGGAACGATCACAAGATCACGAGGGGAGTCCTGCAGCGAGGATGCTGCCCAGCAGCGTTCGATCCTTCAGAGCGTTTTCGACATCTTTCTCCTCGATCTTCAGGAACACCTGCAGAAACAGACGCTTTAATCAGCCACGTTCCACTCGGTGTCTTGTTCCCTGATAACCCCTCGAGTTTCATTTTTAAGCAACAGAGGTCGAACACTGCACTGCAGAGCATTTCCTCGTGAAGCGTCGGGTACCTTAGTGAGACGAGCCTCTTTGGCTTTCTTCAGGGCAACGATCCCTCGACTCTCCAGCAGACTGCAGAGCGACAAACACTCGCCCTGACCCACTCCAGACACCTGCCTCTGAGCGCACAGGCGGCTGTAAACCTCATGGAGCTGAAACACAAACGCCCACGGGTCAGGAAACACCACCAGTCTAGAAACAGATTTACATTTTCTCTGGCAGAGACGGAATAATTACGCATTAATGCAACAAGTTTCCTGATTTGCCACGACAACACGCCGCTAAAGTCCTTTAGCAAACTAATATCAGCACCTCACCTTTCCCAAGCCGATCTCTTTGCTCTTCCCATTGCGGATGAGCAGCAGCAGGCAGCACACCAGCAGCTTCTGCTGCAGGGGGAAACTCTCTCCCTCTGAACCGCTGCTCTGAGACGCCATGCGGTCACCGTAGACCTCCGACAGCACTCTCGCAACCTGCGGCAGGCTGACCCGGGACGCTGCAGAACACACAGTACAGGAAGTGTCCAGGTAAGATTCCACCAATCAGCTGCCGTGTGACTTCCACCATCATCAGTTTTAACTCAAGAAAACATTTCACAACTCACCTTTACTTTCACCCTTTGGATCACTTGCTTTTTTCCTCTCATCAGACTCTACAATCTCAACTGCTCTCCTGAAATCAGCAACCAGAAAATCGTTTGAATGACATTTCACAGAAACATCAACTCAAAGAATCTGCACGAGGTCTCCCAAGAGCAGAAACAACTAAAATGCCTAAACGAGTGCAGAATTTAAATGCAAACACAGAGACATGATTCCCTAAAAGGTTAAAGAAAAAACAAGTCCAAGCATTCACCTGCAGATGTCCAAAGCTTTCCTGGCGTCTCCCGATACAGCTGAAACTTTCCTGGCACAGAACTGAACTGCAGAAGCGTCGAGGAGCCCTTCAGCCGACGCCTGAGGAGAAGAAGACGCGGCGCTGATTAAATAAAAGTGATCTGTAAGGTTCCAGCTTAAGCTCTGAGTCACACAGACCACATTTACCTGTACAAGCCTGTCCTGTACAATGGCCGTGAGCTCCTCCCGGCTGTAGGGAGGGAAGTGCAGCAGCAGAGGGCGACACTGGGGACGAGCCTGCAGTCTGGGCAGGATCCGGTCAGTCAGATCCAGAGCGTTTGCAATACCTGCAAAGACATCAGTGGTCAGCATGTAGAACAGATATTATTTTTGTCAGAACACTCTGCTTTCTGTCTACAGGACACACAGATGTGAGATCTGGTGAATTCGGGATATTTGTTGAGTTGAGTACTTACCGATGAGACAGAGGCGAGACTTTGGCAGGTACGGCCATTCAAAGATTGTGTAGAGGACATCCTGGGCTTTGCTGTCCAGCTGATCCATCTCATCCAGAACAAGAAGCCTTAAAGGGGAAAAACAAACAAACAGACCCAATCAGTATCTCAGCAGGCAGTAATCACAGCTATACTTTCAAAACATCCCAATAAGGACTTTCAACCAGAAACTTTTTTAAAAGAATACCTTTAGTGGATAGTTTGCTCTAAAGTTCTAAAAAGCCACACCCTTTAGTCATCTATCATTTACTTCCTTTTTCAAGTAAATGTGTGATAAGATAATGATAATAATAATTGATTGCATTTATATAGCGCTTTACAATTCCACTATACATTCACACACTGGTGGAAGCAGCTACATTGTAGCCACAGCTGCCCTGGGGCAGACTGACAGAGGCGAGGCTGCCATATCGGCCCCTCTGGCCGTCACCAGTAGGTGGCAGGTGAAGGGTCTCGCCCAAGGACACAACAACCGAGACTGTCCGAGCCGGGGCTCGAACCGGCAACCTTCCAGTTACAAGACGAACTGCCCACTCTGAGCCATGATCACCCCAAAGGATTGAGGATTTGTTGACTCACACAGTGGGCCCCGGGGCTGTCAGGAACCTCTGCAGTCCGTTCTGGCCGCCAGATGCCTTCAGTTTGTCAGCCAGCAGTGGGAAGACAGCATGGGAGCTCCTCAGACTCATGCAGTTCACCATCACCGTCTGTACTGACGACAGCTCAGCCTGAAGGCACACAAAACGCAACCAGTTACTGACAAAACTTCAACCCTGGCTGTTACATAGACAATCAGGGGACAGGTTATTAGCCTGCACTCAGACTTTAAACTTGCACTTTAAGACCCTCAAACTCTGGAAATGAAGCCTGTGGGGTGCTGCTCAAACTCGAATCTTACTGCAGTAACTGAAAGTCGCCAGCAGGTGTCCCAAAGCACTAACATGACAGACTACAGACTCCTTCACGCTCACCTTCATCTCCTGCAGCACACAGTTGAGGCAGGCTGTCTTGCCTGTTCCCGGGGCTCCAGAGATGTAGAGGCTGCCGGGAACATGCTGAAGCACTTTGTCCTCCAGGAAGGACCGGATGGACGCCCGCTCGGCCTCTCTGGACATAAGGCGCTCGGGGATGGCAGTGTGGAGTGCCTGCTTCACACTCTGAAGCCTCAACTCTGGAGAAGAAATGGTGATAATGTAATGTAATATTAATATAATGTAATATAATGTAATATAATGAATAATGTAATATAATATAATATAATGTAATGTAATATAATGTATAATGTAATATAATGTAATGTAATATAATGTAATATAATATAATGTAATATAATATAATGTAATATAATATAATGTAATATAATGTAATGTAATAATGTAATGTAATGTAATATAATGTAATATAATATAATGTAATATAATATAATGTAATATAATATAATGTAATAATATAATAGTAATATGATATAATGATATAATGAGTTGAAATATAAATGTATGAATATATTTGTAATATTAATGTAATATAGGTGGGGAACAAAAAAAGAAGAAGAAAAAAAACTAGAGTTCTTACTTTCTCCAAACAGTCGAGCAACGGGTGGCTTCTTGTTCAGATTTTTATGGCTGGGGCTCCCAGTAGGCGTTTCTTCTCGTTTCGGAGATGATTTGGCAGTGGAAGGGGGCGTCTGTTGCCCCGAGGATGGGATCAGCTGACGACGAGCCTGGACCGGCGAGTTCTCATCAAAGCCGAGTTTTCGTGGTGAGGCCAGGCTCAGCTTCCTCTGTTTTGTAGGTGAGCACTGCAGGGAGGTGCCAAGGTTGCAGACATTGTCATCACCTTGATGGAGAAAAATGAGAAGTGCTGTTATTTGTTATGACTCGAGGCTGGCTTTTTAGGATCTGAAATTTTAATCCTGAAGATTTGCCATTTAAATTCAATTCACATTTTTTTTAGTCTAGAGGCACTGAAGGTTATTAGTACACAGAGCTACATGAAGTAGTGGAACAACTGAAGCTTTTGAATTCAATGTTCAATACCTGTGCGCTTTCGAGGGCTGAGGGGGATCCGGCTTTGGAGACGAGGGGAGGAAGGTGCTGGTGGCTGGGCTGAAGTGCGCCTGGGTGAAAGAGGGGACGAGAAGGCGACTGGCCGCGTTGGGGAGAGAGGAGTGGGCTGGTCTGTGTAGCGTCTGGGGGACAGTGGGGTGGACAAGTTAATGGGACGTCTCGGGGAGAGGGGTCCGATCCGCGTCAGCCCCGGGGCCTGAGGTTCAGGCTTGATTGGTGACACAGCTGGGGACTTCTGGGGCTCCGGCTTCTTGGAGCGGGAGGAAACTCTGGAGGATTTACGTCGAGGGAACTGAAGTGTGGGCTGACCTCGTCCCTGGGAGCGTGTGCTGGGCATTTTG
Organism: Haplochromis burtoni; assembly: GCF_018398535.1. Classification (NCBI taxonomy): domain Eukaryota; kingdom Metazoa; phylum Chordata; class Actinopteri; order Cichliformes; family Cichlidae; genus Haplochromis; species Haplochromis burtoni. Next base: position 322,972 of record NW_024582750.1, read on the forward strand.
GATTAACCTAAACGAAGACAACATGTTTAAGCACCTAAATATGACACATGATTCAGACATCATTTAATTATTAAAAAATAATAAGAACCAATGTTTTGTTTGGCTTTTTTATATATTTATATATGCATGAACAGAGCCGTAGCCAGAATAATATGATCAGAAATATATGTGAAGATTAAACACTGATGGGATTTACGATGAAGTGCGTGTTCCTATTTGGAAATACATAAACATGCACTTTTGTGTAAGGACCACCAAAAAACAACAAAGCTAAACATGTGCTAGAAGACTTTCCACTGATTCACAGGCAAATTATTACTAAGCCCAAATTTCACGACTGTAGTTTTTGAGTGGAAACGTCTGCTGTGGGTCTTGAAAAACGGGCAAAGGCATTTCAGAAACAATCGTGCCCCCAAATAAACCTTGCGTTCATTGGTTGTACAAATCTTTTCGCATCCCTCCACGATTTGCTGTCCTATCAAAGTCGTTTAGCTCAGTTGCTCCAACATGCTACTCAAACACGAGCCATTAATCGCGTAGCTTCATGTTAAAATTCAAAATCGCAAAGAAAATCATAGCACTGCGCTTAGTACTACACTAACAGCGCAAATTACATTTGTTATATCGCGTGATTCCTGAGCTAACAGTTACCTATAAACAGGAAATAATACAGTGTGCTCCACTAATGGCGCCAAACAAAGGCCTCGGCCTTTAAATAGCCGAGTTTCCACTTCGACCGGACAGTTTTTTAATCTAAAATATATCTGGGTGACTAAAAATGACTCCGAATGCATTTGTTTGCAAATACAAGCAAGCGTGTAAAGTTAACAGATATTTTTAAGAGTAGTGGCAAACCTACGCTGAAGAGTAGACTACAGTAAGTCAGCTCTCTTCCGCCCGTTCAGTATCAAATGTATTTTTCTTTTACGAGTTAAATGAGCGTGTTGGTAACAAACGTACCTCTTAAATTAAGTTGACAGAAGTCCTCTCGGTACAACGCAAAACGTGTTTTCTTTTCTCTCTGACCGCCCGAAACCAAAGTTGCGCTGAATCTCCCGCAACTCTTTCTAGATCAGCTGTCTTTCCCGCCGCTGCCCTCTGATTGGCTTAGCTGAGTGAAGCTCATTGGCTAAAGCGTTACGGAGGATGTTACGTCAATGTTACGTGCCCCAGTCGGTGGCGGGAGTTTGAACACAGAGTACTTTTTTGGCGCAAAGTTCCCGGGAACGTATACGTGTCCAAATGATGGCATATTTACCTGTTTCTCCAAAATAATTTCAGTTATGGAAGTAATAAGAGTAAACTATTTGAACTACCATGTCACTGCAATAAAACAATAACACAAATCATTAATAATATATAAAGCATATAAATATATATTTTTAATACATAAAATATTTTTGGGCCATTACTACAAAGACACATTTTGCTCCTGATTTGCCATGGGCATTTTATTGTTGCCTTATTCAGAACTGAAGATAAGTGTTGACTATTTAACATCCTTTCGTTAAAGTGGGGAATGGTGGTTAGCACCGTTTTCTTACAAGGAGGTTGGGTTTGAATCCAAGCAGGGGCCTTTCTTTGTGGAGTTGGCATGTTGTCCCTGTGTCTGCAGGTTTTTTTAAATACACTCACCTCTTTTTACTGCCCGTGTGTTTATATACCTCTGGAATATGTTGTTCGATTTTGTCTTCTCTCTCCCATTGCTAGTTTATCATCCCTGCTCGCCTCTTTTTTATGTCTTTGCCTTCACTCTTAACTGGTTATGGCAGATAAAATCCTCCCCGAGTCTGGTTTTGCTGGATGCCAAATACCTTCCGATTGTCATTTTCCCTCAACTGGACTCTTTACCTCACAGTAAAACAAACCCCAAGGCAGCTTTTGTTGTGAAATTAAAAACAAAAAAAAAAAAAAACACCAAATAGAAAAGCCCGATAAAATGAATACAACATGAAGCCACAAACAGCTCCATAAGAGCAAAAAGACAAATTGTACACATTTAAAATAAAGGAAAAGGGTTAATAAAATAACGAGCTCAGGTGTTTAAATAAACACCAGTACCGTGGGACGAGGTTCTGTTAGACTGAAGATTAGCAACAATTCATTTGTTTTTGGAGAATGCTGACATTGTTACAAGTCTCGCTTACAAAGCACAAATAAAACAAACACACACCGACAATTTCTCTAAGACTTTAAATGGATTAGAGAAACAGATGGAGGCCAGTGCTCAACTTTCACTAGACTGTAGGACTGATGGAAACTCCTGGTTTTACCGCAGCTTTTAGCCATCAGTGAACAACTCCAGTAATTGGGCAACAGAACTGTTTTGCATTCAGTCTTGTCAACAAAAGATAACTGCACCCATGCCAAACATTTAGCATGCTTACTCATCAAAAGACTCGTGGCCCCTCATTCAATAAAAAGTCATACATGTATATGCAGCGAGCAGTGCTTATACTGAAAATAACCAGACATAAATGTGTGAGTAGCTTCATTGATTTTCCCCAATCTTGAGCGAGTGACGTTCAGGTTTCATCAGCAAGTCAAGTTGTGTCATCCAGTATCATGTTTATTGATTTAATCATCACAGTCACCACACACACACACACACACACACACACACACACACAAAGTTTCAATGTACAAAATATATGTGCAAATCCAATGAACCCACATTACATTCACAGCAGAACACAAACAGAGGTTTAAACTGAGAAAGTGTCATTTTCAGAACAACATTAGCTCATTTTGACTTTGATGGAAGCAGCAAAATGTAGGACAGATAGATGTGATAGCAATATGAAAATCATAGGTGACATGTGAGTTCAAGTTTTGAGAAAATTTGAACTCTGACCTTAACCTCCCACATATGTGAACATGATTATTTTGGGTCGTCTAGGCTACAGTTCCTCAATTTTGCTGTACAAAGCCTGATATCAGATTCTCAGAAACTACATCAGGTTTGTTTTTACATTCACCAGGTCTCAGTCCAAATAACAAAGACAAATTACAAATTCATGAAATGAGAGTTTGGGTCTTGGGAGGTTAAGGACAAGGTCAGAGATTCAAACTCATCTGAGAGGCACCTCTGGCATCACTTTGTCGTCGTGTTCTAGACTCATTGTGTTCACATGTAAAACCTCATTTACAGCTAAGAGCTTGTGTTTTCCTTACACACAAAACAATTTTTTAAGGTTTAAACATTTGACACACATTCTATAATAAACCCACATCTTATGGACAGCACATGAGATTTGTTAATCACTGCATTCTGCTAAATTTCATAAGATGGTTTAATTTTCAGTGCGATCATCATTTGGTGGCTGGATCCATCCTCTGCACCGTCTCACAAAGCCCTCTGCAAAAAACAAATGCTTTTTATGGTAGAATATGAAGCTGATTAAGGTTTTTTTTTCTCCAAAAGTTGATTCTGTTCATCTGGACGCAGCGTTTTGTGGGAGAAACGTTTCGTCACTCATGCGAGTGACGTCTTCAGTCTCAGCTGACTGCAGGTTTCCCCAAATCTTATCAATATTTGCATAATGACTGAAACCAGCCCACTGAGGGAACGATGGGCTGGGGGGTCAGGTCCTTAATCTTAATTATGCAAATTCTCATGACCATTGATCAACAACCACTGACCAAAACCCACTGATCAATGGCCATGGGTACCAGTCACAGAGAGTTGGGGAATGGCTGCAATCACAGCATTGTGAGATGGTGACAGATAAACCCTCCTCGATTCAGAGATGGTCTTTCCATGTACCGTTTATAAGATTGGGGAAACCTGCAGTCAGCTGAGACCGTTTCTCCCACTGAAAACGCTACGTCCAGATGAACACAATCAACTTTTGGAGATTTACTTTCCTGGAATATTGAGAATGCATCAAGACAAAGTTTGTTTTTTTTAAATTAAGAAACCTAAACAAAAGTTTTACTAGACGAAAAAAAAAAAAAACACTACATCAATTACTTTCATGGTGAAAATGTAAATATACAGTAATGATTATGACACATTCTACATTTTTACATTGATGAGAATGTGGATGTGAGGATCCTACACTGAAAAAGACGGCAGAGATAAAGTCTGGATATAAAACAAGCAAGCATGATTTTATTTAGGAACATTTATATGACCTTTGATTTAAGAGATGCATCAAGTTTCATCATCATCCAGCTTGCTGACAAAAGCAATGCCTAACTGAGAGGTTAACCGTTAGACTGACCACCAACTTACCGAGCTTTCCAAGCAATCCCAGAACAATCAAGAGAAGAGCGACGCCGCAAGAAAGAGAAATCCCAATGATAAGCATCATGTCACCACCTAGAAGTCAGAGATTGAAAACAAGGGTCAGTTTATTCCAACATCATTCTTTAATATATCCACAAGTCACGCAACTCCTGCGGTGAAGGGAAGGTCAAACCACAGATGCTCTCATTGGTCAGGATTTGAGATTTCTGTCACTTCTGCCTTGACTGTAAGAGTTCAGATTACCACGCGTGAAGTGGACACCTCAATTTAAATGAGGTCATTTTTAACAGACTATCAAATGCAGCAACTAATGCACCAGGTTTTTTTGATGCACTTAACTCAATTATGCTGCATTTTGGACCTGGTTTAATCAACCACACGAATTTCATGTTCAGGTATTTTTCTAACCATCTGATGTTTGAAGTTTAAAAATCAGCCACAAGTTACAAAGCTTGTGTTTACAGCAAGGGTGGGAACTCCAGGCCTGTCCTGCAGGTTTTAGATGCATCCTTGATCCATCACAGGGGATTCAAATGACCAAAATGCCTCCTCAACATGTCTTCACGTTCTCGAGAGGCCTGGGAAGGAACTAATCATTTGACCCAGGGTGATCTCAAACCTGCATGAGGCCAGGAGGTCCGCACCCCTGGTTTAGAGCAAAAAGTGAGAAAACCTAAGAGCGTTGTTCATTTTCACCCAGTACTGGATTGCCTAGACCACAGAAATCTAAGTGAATACTTGTTTTCAAACCTCAGGCAGTCCAGATAGGTTACAAACTGACATAATGCACAGCAGCCTAAAATCTAAACAGAACAGGTCATTTTAAGGATACGCCACAGATCAGGTGTGAATGAACCTGAACTTCATGGCCTTGCTGGGCAAAAATATCAGTAACACAAATATCCACACTAAGCAAGGCAAGTTTATTTATATAGCACAATTAGAATAGAATTAGAATAGAATTCAACTTTATTGTCATTGCACATGCACAGGGCAACGAAATGCAATTGAACAGCAAGGTGATCCAAAGTGCTTTATAAAGACATTAAAAAACAAAAACAAATAAAAAGCACGATTTAAAATGAAAAACAGTATATAAAATCAAAACAGATAAAGTCAGAACAGTAGATAAAATCAGTAGTTAAATGTAAGTTTTGAAATTTAAGCTTAAAAGTGTGGATTTGGTGCTTTATTCAAATGCAGCTGAGAACAGGTTCAACCTGGATTTAAATAAACTGAGTGTTTCTGGGAGTTTGTTCCAGATATAAGGAGCATAAAAGCTGAATGCAGCTTCTCCGTGTCTGGTTCTGACTCTGGGAACTGATAAAAGACCGGACCAGATGACCTGAGGGATCTGGAAGGTTCATACTGGGTCAGGAGGTCACTGATGTATTTTGGTCCTAAACCATTCAGAGCTTTATAGACCAGCATCAGAACTTTAAAGTCTATCCTCTGACGGACAGGCAGCCAGTGTAAAGCCCTCAGAGCTGGACTGATGTGGTCCACTTTTTTGGTCTTAGTGAGGACTCGAGCAGCAGAGTTCTGAATGAGCTGTAGTTGTCTGACTGATTTTTTAGGTAGACCTGTAAAGATGCTGTTACAGTAATCAAGCCTACTAAAGATGAATGCATGGACTAGTTTTTCCAGGTCCTGTTGAGACATCAGATCTTTGATCCTTGAAATATTCTTGAGGTGATAGTAAGCCGACTTTGTTATTGTCTTAATGTGTTTTTCTAAGTTTAGGTCTGCATCCATCACTACACCCACATTTCTCGCCTGGTTTGTGGTTTTTATGTATAGATTGAAGTTCTCTGGTGACCTGTAATCGTTTTTCTTTGGCGCCAAAGACTATTACCTCAGTTTTGTTTAGCTGGAGAAAATTGTGGCACAACCAGTCATTGATTTCCTTAATGCACTCAAGCAATCTTTACATTTTGTGAAATCACATGAGGAAAAAGAACAGCTTCATCACTGATGTGTGGATGCAGAGCCTGCTATTATGCATACTGTTTCACTGTCATGATTTAATGGATACTTAAAAGAAGTGAGCAATCATTCAAAGGTTTTGAAGGTTGTGTCTCAACCCAAATCCTCTGGAGAAGAGCTCAGAGTAACTTACGTGGACCGACTTTCTCCACCGTCGTGTCGAGAGGAGCTCCAGTTGTGCTGAAACCATCCTGCCCCTTTTGCTTTTTCAGTTTGTCTTTGGTTACTGTTTAAAATAAATAAATAAAAAAGAGAGAGAGAGACGTTCTCGTTAGCAGGGGTCTCCAACCTTTTGTGCGTCATGGACCGGTTTATGTCCGGCCTTTAAGGTGTTGCAGAGAAATACAACAAAAATAAAACCAGTACCAAAAAACGGACGATTTATTCATAACACACGGGAAAAGACCCAGGGAAACAGAGTTATCAATAAAAACGATACAAGTTAAAAAACAAAAAACCCACCAACACCGAGCCTCAACTCTCACAGACCGGTACCAAACGACTCACGGACGAGTACTGGTCTGTGGCCCGGGGATTGTTGACCGCTGGTCATTAGGATTCACACCACTAAGAAATAACCACAGTCACATATCTGGAGCTGTGCTGTGTCCAGGTTCAAGTCTTATATGTTGGGGTCGGACATGAAACAACTTGTTCAGGCTCGTCTATGACCTGCATGGTCACTCACTGCCTGCTGTCCCATTTTAGACATGCACCCCTTTTGTGAGATTTGGATGCATCCCATTACTAACATGTACTCTAGCCTCAGGCTAGCCTCAACAGGTTTGCATTACAGACAAATCCACAATATCAAGAGAAGAGCGACGCCGCAAGAAAGAGCAA
>NW_024582750.1:330072-347718 GCF_018398535.1 Haplochromis burtoni
TTTTCAGTTTTAAATCATGTTATTCTATGTTTGCGTTTCCCCAAGTGGAAGATCATTTTATATCATTAAGTGGATTTCTTCATTACATTCATATCAAGTACATCAGACAACACAAACTAGTACTCAGGTCCTTACCATTAAGTTGAACACTACACTTGATACTGAGGTCCATGACGAAGCCTGTGTATTCTCCACTGTGGGACATCTGCACTGAGGGGATCCACAGTGTCAGATTTCCTCTGTTCAGGTCTTCACGTCTGACTGTTGCATCCATCTCTGCATCATGCGACTCCTGTTGGTGTCGATAGGAGTAGACGACCACACTCGGGTTGGTTCTTGACCAGTCCATGGTGAACGCAGACAGGTTGACAGGGGGAACCACATAAAACGGGAGGATGACATCATCACCTTCCTTTGCATCAATTTCCGTAACTGGGCAAATGGCTCGAGGTTCTTCTGGAGAGGAACAACAACTTGAGTACCTTTGAATTAAGGTCACGATCTCATACCTTAAAACAGCAGCCGTTTCAGCTGAACACTGCTCCTGGACCCGTTTTATACTTGAACATAGAAGTTATGTGCTGTCCCCCGAGAATAATCAGCGAGTTTGCTCAGGTCACGCACGCCAAACGGCTTTTCCTAACAACAACAAGTGAACAGCCCGCCCTGCTAATGCCGTATTGGTACCCACGAGCTAAACAGCCAGCAAAGTGCAAGTCAAGTTACCCTTCAGAGCTCCATCAGATGACGGAAAACACACAGCTATGCATGACATGAGGAGGAGGTCGCGTGGGGCACAAAGACGAACACACGATCTCATCTTGTTTCACAAACCGGTTTAGCGCGCGACTTCATTCAAGCTCGCGCAGCCTGAAAGGGGAAGTTACGCCAGCAGCCGGCGAAACCTACGTCAGTCTTCCACCACGTGCCGTTTTCACACTGACCCATCAGCCCTCTCCTAAAAGATAACCGGACCAATAACTGACCCCCGCCTCAGCCGCTTACTTCCAACACCCCGCTTTTGGTCCGGTGTGTACGAGTCTTTCAGAAAGTACACACCCTACTGTACAAGAGTCTCGAGCCACCAATCATTTCTGTTTTGAACGTCAGCTGCCGATTGTGTGGTTGTACTGCACTGCTCGTGTGTCTGGGATCACTGCCATGCTGAAGTCAGATGGATCCCAATCAGTCAGCGCCTTTCTGCCACTCCTTTTGTTCTTCATTTGTCCAGTTGCAAGGACACACTGCACAGCATGAGGAGATGATGGCACTGGTCTTGGTCTAATAAGTCTTTGAGAATGGCCTCGTAGGTACAGTCACGCCTGGTCAAGAATCCAGCGTCCAAAATGTTTTTTGAAAGACCTTAAAATAAAACTATTGCTCAAGACGACTTAATACATTTACAACAACATCCAGATACTTGGGGGCAAAAGAATCCAAAACTTGTGGAGTGGTTCGTGACTTTCTGCACAATGCTATGCAACAGTGCAAAAACCAAACAATCTGTTCTCAGCTGAGTAAAGTATATTCAAAAGACCAATGTTATCTTCTGACCTGATCCCAAACCTTTAGAGAATACTTACTGAATAACCCGGAGTCTTCACTGTCATCATTACTGGGGAAGCTACCACACGAGGCTTTGATAACAGTTTAAAATGTTGACAGCAAAAGTTCACAAATTAAGAAACTCTGATTTCCTCGCAAATATTTGTCTCCTCGCCATCAAAATGTTTTGAACAAAAAAAAAATTCAAGCAATTCATGCAACCAATAAACACAAGCAGCATGCAGGAACATTGCAGATTTACATTTACAGAAATAACTCTCACATTTAGGTGGAAAACAATTAAAAACACGTTACCCAGTGCACGCAGAAGAACAACTCTCCCTCCATGTTACACGAACACATGACAACGCTCCTCCCCCGACTTCCTCGTCCTAGCTGAATTTCGCGCCTTTTAGAAAGACTCCGAACGCTTATTGGCTGACTGTGGCGCGTACTTACGTCGCGGACGTACTTTTTGGCGGAATTTCTTTTCAAAGAACTTTATTTAAAACACGATTGGACAAACTGCTTCTTTAAGAAGTTTCCCGTTCACGGAAAAAAAAACATTACGCAAATCCACCGTGCTGGTGTACAGAGAAAAAAAATACAATCTTAAAAACATTATGGAGGACGCTGTATATTCAACCAACACATCATGATTTTTAGCAGAAGTATACTTTCAGATTGTTTGATTGTTTGTTCTGCCTCTCAGAGTCCCAATTCATTTTTGGAATTTAAAACATAACCAGTAAGTCACTCGGTGATTGTTCCCAGATCTGTAACCATTAATTTACTTAAAAGACATCAAGGCCAAATTGTTGAACAGAGAGACAATGTAGTTAAAACAAAAGAAAGAATAAAATGAGTTAAAATGTTACAAAACATCCATGTATAAAGTAAGCATACGCTTATATAGAATAGAATGCCTTTGTTGTCACTATACAGATGTACAATGAGATACAGAGCATCAGTGCAAACATGTAGAAGGAAGGGGGGGCACAGTTTATGCATATACTTATATACATAAATGGCTATACAACATATATGTGCAACAGACACACACACACACACACACTGCAAAGTGCTACATACACTAAACAAAAGCACACACTATTCCAATATGAAATACAATACAATAACACAGATCAAATACGAGTCTCTAAATGGGAACAAGGATGAGCTTTTAGAAACGCTTAAAACGATCCAACGTAATTAATTTGAATTAAGTTGTACTCAAACCAGCTGTAACGTAATGAGAGCAGCTTGAGAATCTAAAATCATTTTGATTACTCAGCCAATCAAAGACAAGCACAACATTGTACTTCACTCGTTTCTCAAGAAGCCTTGTTCGTGTCGTATTTCATTGTTGAATTCTCCAAAGACTGAAGTTCAACGTGGCTTGAACGGTCCACTCCTCGTTTCTGCCCTGTCAGCTTCCCCACGCATTGCCCTTGATAAACACGCAAACATGGAAAGACGCACTTGTAATAATTGATGCAAAATGGAGTAAAAATGAGAAAAAAAGCATAAAAGAAACTTAAGTTGTCTTCAGACATTTCAAGTTGAACAATAAAAGTTTGTGTTTGGCTTATGTGTTTTATTTACATTTAATATCAGTGTAATGTATAATTTTGCTACATAATTTTACGGATCTTTACACATTTCTTCAGAAAAAATCCAACGACAGCCAGGAGAAAGACGATACCAACAGGAAGGAGAACGGCAAGACGTTTATCTGAAAGAATCAGAAATTAAAAGGCAAATTAATGTGATGCCATTCATGAATTATTATTACATTTAGATCATTTTTAATTCAAATGTATTTTATAAAACCTTGTAATTACAAATTTAGCACAGTTGTTGGCTGGAGGGAAGCTGAAATGGGTCAAGCACAGACGGCTGTGTCAGGATCTGAGACTTCTCTTCCCAGTATTACTGCCTGCACACTAACAGAACTAACAGATAAGCAAAGAAATTAAAAATAAATAAAATAAATAAGTAAAGCAGTTGGAACAGGACACCAAAAAAATCTGCTGCTGAGGAATTTTTCAAATATCATGTATCAGTGTTGAAGCCAGTTCCTTTCACTTTCATTGTGTTTAACTCTGATATGTAATGGAAAAGTTTTGCAACAATGTGAATGACAACACCATGGAGATGAGTTGTGCAGTCTGGTGACTGGTGGCATGCTGACAACAGCAGTTTTTGTGAATTTTAACGCAACCTTTAAAACTTAGGTACTTTCAAACCTTGACTTGACAAAGAGGAAGCTAGCCCTCTACACGACTTCACGTGTAACCCACTTCTCTAGCGCATACACGAGTTTTCACAGGAACTGCATGCAGCCAACAAGGCAAAAGTGAGTCATTTTTCAGAATATAAAAATCAAACCACAAGTTTGGGGCACGAATGAAGAGTTCTTTTATTTTTAAAGATGTTTATCATTCCAGAAAGCTGATCCCTAGTAAAACACTGGGGAAGGCTCCCCCAAGGAAGTTTCCACGTTTTCTAGCAGAGTAACTGAAGCCCTGCAAAATTTTGCCTTCGTCCTAATATACATTTATATTATATTAACTTCAGGCTAATATTTTGTGAGCTATAAGCCTTTGAAGTACACAGGGGGTGATCATGCATGGCTGCAGTGGACTCTGCTATTGCTCTTGATGCATCACTTTCATGACTTAATGGGACACTTAAAAAGAAACCATTCGTCATCAGCTCAAAATGTCTGCTGTGAAGAAAAAAAATAGGTCATTCAACATCTTTTCTCTGTGTTGTGGTGAGGTCTGCATTAAGGTCTCTACCTGGTAATACAAAGCAGCCTGAGCTGAATGCTGTTGTGATTTCACACTATAAATAAAACTAAATTGAACTTAATTAAGCGAAAAGAAGAAAAGTTCAAAGTCACTTGCCTGGATCATTTGGCTTCAGCGTTGTGGTTGTGCTGTTGAGATTTGGAGATGTGGTTGTGCTGGACCTGACATTAATCTCTTTGGTTACTGTAAAAATAAATAAATTCTCAGTATTTGAAATATATGAGACTGTCTAAACATAATAGTCTAAAGAAAATATATATATTTTTAAAAGATAGCATGTCTGATAGTGTCCTCCAAGTCCATGTTAAATTACTTTGGATAAAACGAAACAGAATAAAGTTCTATTTTAATTTTATTGTGTTCCACTTCTCTTCCGTTTATCCTTGTTAGGGTTACAAGGAGAAGCTGGAACCTATCCCAGCTACCATAGGGCAACCGGCAGGGCGCACCCTGTACATGGTGCACCGTGGGCAGGTGCACCGTGGACAGGTGCACCGTGGACAGGTGCACCGTGGGCAGGTGCACCGTGGACAGGTGCACCGTGGACAGGTGCCCAGTCTGACACAGGACTAACAAATAAAGACAACACTCACATTCACACCTGTGGGAAAGTTATAATGATAAGTGGAAAACTAGATTGCTGTGAAACTGAACATCAACACAGAAAAGTACTAAACAACACAGCACAACATCAGCCAAATTCAGTCACATTCATGCCGTTCAAGCTTCCTTTGTGACAAAATCAAAATATACAAGGACACGATGGTTCACTCGGTGTTATCAAAGCTATAACTGTTAACATGAAATAAAGCCCTCACATCTTTTGCATATTATTTGGGACTGTTACATTTAAAGGGAAAGTCACTTTTCTGCTCTTTCTTTAACCAAATTCCAAAACCAAATATAAAAGGTACGTTTGACAAAACTTAGTATCAAACTAAACTTGGTTATTTAGAGTGTTTACCATTAAGATGAACGATGCAAAAGGCTTTCAGTTTTGGCACAAAACACCTGTAACGCCCGCTATCAGACAGGCGTGCTGAGAAGATCTGCAGGGTTAGATTTCCTCTGCTAAGGTCTCCAGAGTTGATACTTGCTCTGCTTCTATAGCTCGCCGCCTGTGCACCATGATTTTCCTGCCCGTGTCGCCACGAGAAGGCAACATCGTTCAAGTCCGTTTGTTTCCAGTCCACGGTATAAGCAGACAGGTCAACTGAGGGATCCACATAACATGGTAATGAGACATTACGACCTTCTTCTGCCTGAATCAGTGGGGATGGGCAATAGCTTTGAGGAGTTTCTGGGGAGGGAAAAAAGCAACATTTAGATAATTTGACAGTCTCCAAATTACATTTGAATTCTCAACGAAATGTGTTAGTTTATTGTTCAGTAGCAGGACTTCAAGCATTCCGAGCCCACAGTCAGATATTTTTTACCCTAAGAAATTCCAAAGGACCCAGAGCAGGAAGTTTATAGACATCTGCTCAGATGGAAATACCACCTTCCATCTAAAGTGTGACCATAACTGCACTCTTATTAACCGCATCGGTTCGCCATAAAGCCAACAATGATGCAAACAAAAACCACTCCGACAAAATAAGCTGATGATCACGATTTCTGTTCGCAGCCAAAGAAAATGCCGGTGCCGACTCTGGCGGCAGAGCACCACAAATGCTCTACTGCCGATAACCTGTTGACTGATTAAAAGTATCATCATGCCATTAACGGCTTTGGAAATCTTCCTCTCCCTGCTTCTTATCAGTGTTGCGCCAAAAATTGATTTAGTGTTTCCGCTGTAAACTTCAAGAGTTGAGAAGCCACAGAATTGCATCACACAACAGAAGCCATTAGGTTTTTAACACCGGTAAAATCATACAGGCTTACAAATACACGAACAGCCTGTAGTTCTCCTAGTGATGTAAACGTACAAACGTGCCATTTAAATAAGTTGGAGTTACCTGCTGAAGAAAAAACCCCAAGAAAGCACAGCGCGATGATCGGAGCGAGTGTGTCCATAAGGGAAGCCAAAACATTTACGCGGCCGCAGGTTCGTCTGAGCTAGCTGTAAACGAGCTAGCGCTGAACGACGAACCACCTCCCTCCCGTCCGCAGACATCGTTTACCCGGCTACACTGCAAATGTCACTAAATGCCGCTGTTAGCACAAGTTTAGGCACGTTTTTGTTTCTTCAGATTAAATGTTCTTTATAGGAAAAATGTCAGTTTACAGGGAATGTAATGAATCATCAGAAATTCCCTGATTGCACTGCTCAAAAGAAATTGTTTTAAATGCTCTAAAATTCTCCTTTTTATATCAGCTACAAACCTCAGGATAAAGCAGCCAAAATGTACAGTTGCACTGCCGCATTTAGACGCTGATCGCACACGGTTTTCTTCCAACTTTGACTCACTGTGCAAACTCCCACATGGTTTTACGTCGTGTGTGTATATCAAGTATTGCCAAGCATAAGAACCACGATTCAAATAATTTTCCTAATGGTATAAAAGGATACTTCATATTTCCATGGTCTAGGTACAGTATACACCCTCACAGTGGCACTCTGTCAATATCAACTCTGATATGTTTCTAAATAGTGATAGCGGGTCAGGGCATCCAATAACCTTCTTACTATTAGGCAGCAGTCCAACAAAGTTCAGTTAAACTGCAAGAGTCACTATAACATACAGTCTGCTTCTCAGAATCAGAATCAGAAGGGGTTTATTGCCAAATGTTGAGCAGGTTTACAACATTTGGAAATTGCTGCGGTGCTTCAGTGCAAACATACTGTCATAAATTACGCTTAAATAGACATGAAATAAAAATAAGAATAAGAATTAAAAGTGCTAAGTGGATAGATATATACATGATATATACATGAGTGCAGGTGGTGATCAGTGCCAAACATGGAATGATGCAGTGACACAGCGTAGGGTCATGTGTTAGTGGCGGGAACAGTCATACGGTTATTGTTCATGTGTCCGACAGCAGAGGGGAAGAAACTGTTCTTATGGCGAGAGGTTCTGGTGCGAATGGACCGGAGCCTCCTGCCTGAGGGGAGCAGGTCAAACAGACTGTGTCCAGGGTGAGAAGGGTCAGCTGAGATCCGAGCTGCACGCCGCAGTGTCCTGGAGGTGTACAGGTCCTGCAGAGATGGGAGTCTGCAGCCAATCACCTTCTCAGCAGAGCGCACAACACGCTGCAGTCTCTGTTTGTCCCTGATAGTGGCTCCAGCGTACCACACGGTGATGGAGGAGGTGAGGATGGACTCGATGATTGCGGTGTAGAACTGCATCATCGTCCGTGTTGGCAGGTTGAATTTCTTCAGCTGCCTCAGGAAGTACATCCTCTGCTGGGCTTTCTTAATGACGGAGGTGATGGTGGGCTCCCACTTCAGGTCCTGGGTGATGGTGGTACCCAGGAAGCGGAATGAGTCCACAGAGGTGATGGGGGTGTCAGTCAGGATGATGGGGGGGAGTGGGGCTGTGTGCTTCCTGAAGTCCACAATAATTCTAAATTGAAACTAAATGAAGTTCCTGGAATAAGACGTCAGAAACAGGGTGTCTGACTGGATACGTCCTCTGGACAGCATTACGTTGGCCCCTAATATCACTGTCTGGAATGTTGTGGGCATTTTTCTATCAGAGTTCTTCAGCATCCAACAAATCTCTAGAAACACAGCACTCTTAAAACTCGCAATATCCTGTGTCAGAGCGATTCTGGAAAAGTAGTACACTGGGCTGGACGGCTCATAGCAGACTTACCATCCGGAAATCCTACTCAAAAGCTTTTGGCTAAAGGTACAAATCTCAGCTAGAATGATTACTCATATGATAGATTATATTCTTCTAGTAGTAAAGTTGAGAAGAAAAAAAAAGCATTATCAGTGTGTTCTCACCAATCCAGCTTCAAAATCCTCCACAGAGGAGCCGTCCTGGTTGGATTATTCATCGTTTCTGGTGTCACCAGCAGACCTCAGCACCGTACTCATTTGAACTGAGGGAAAGAACATCTCTATAATTTTGCTGCACGTTACAGGGTCTCCACTTTTTCCACAAAATAGAGGCTGCTCAGCCCCTTTTGTGTGTAGAGGCTCTTTGTTGGTCTTCTGCTTCAGCTAATTGTCAGTGTGCACATCCTATGCTCCACCAGCTCAACATGCTGTCCCAGGATGGACCGTCTTATAGGCATCATCCTCAAACTGAACTCACTTTCTCTGGTCTTGTTCTTATTCAGAAGTAGATCACTTCTCCCACTGTGCATTTCGAAAGGCTGATTTTATATTTCACAATGCAAGAGTTAATTTAGAGTGGCCGAGTAACTGTAGGGTGAGATACTATGAAGCTGAAGTTGATAGTGCCTCCATGTTTCCCTA
This sequence comes from Haplochromis burtoni, assembly GCF_018398535.1. Classification (NCBI taxonomy): domain Eukaryota; kingdom Metazoa; phylum Chordata; class Actinopteri; order Cichliformes; family Cichlidae; genus Haplochromis; species Haplochromis burtoni. The sequence goes on from NW_024582750.1 coordinate 338,806, forward strand.
TGTCGTCATTCAGAGTTAAGAAAGAAAGAAAAAAATTAAACAAACCTGATGAGATTTTGGAGCACCAAAGACATTTCCAAGGGCTTTTACTTTGAAATCCAGTCAGACTGACTTGAAATTAAGGTAAGGTAGGTCAAACTGGGATGGTCTCACATAATACTTAAAAAACACACACACACACACACACACACACACACACACACACACACACACACACACTTACGTTTTTCTCCTTAAAAATGTAATAAATTTAGAAAGAAAGAAACTATTTAGAAAGCAAATGTAGCACAATTGTAGCAAAATAACATTTCAACACAACGGAGCAAACATTCAACACAATTAATTGTAGATACTTTATTTATATAGCACTCTTAACAGAATAAGAACCACAAAGTGCTTCACAATAATATAAAACAGATACATAAAACAGCACAATCGAACAAACTGCACAACTCTAGTTAAAAGCCAATCTAAATGAAAGAGTCTTAAGCTGCTGTTTAAAAGAATGAATGCAATCAAGGCAATGTAAAGATGGAGGCAAAGCACTCCACAACCTGGGGGCCACCGCTCTAAAACATCTCCTCTGGTCTTAAAACGACCAACAGCTTTTGATTAGAGGATCTCAGGCTGCGAGAGGGAGCGTGCGGCTGTAAAAGATCAGAGATGTAGGCAGGAGCCTCGTGATTCAGAGCTTGTGAAAGCTTAATGAGTGTCAGTATAAGTGTATACGTATACTCTTTGAGACGATCATAACCTCATGCTTGGAGTAACAGGGTTTGGCCAGAGCACTCGGTCACGTCTGGAACTGGTGCAGAATGTTGTGAAACGGTTTGTAACTGGTAAAAGACAATTTAAGCATATTACTCCGGTTCTGGCCTCCTTACACTGGCTTCCAATTAAATTTAGGATCAATTTTAAACTCCTTTTACTGGTTTTTAAATCCTTAAATGGTCTGGTACCTGAATTTATATGCTGCCCCTCATTCACTCCGGTCAGCTGAGCAGGTGTTGCTCAGAGTCCCTAAATGATGGATGAAAGTTGGAGGAGACGGAGCGTTCTCTATTGTGGCCCCAAAGCTTTGGAACAATCTTCCTCTTCACATCAGGAACTCTACATCAGTGCTGGTTTTTAAATCCAGATTAAAAACTCATTTTTATTTACTCGCCTTTGGTCGGCCGTGTGTTGTTTTTAAAGTGCTATATAAATAAATTATGGTAAGATAAAATCGTTTAATGTGCAAACACGTGACAGGGGTTTCAAATGCAACTGCAAAATTAGCCACTTGGGGATTGTTTGCTAGCTAGAATGACAAAATTAGTGAAAGGTAAGTTTTGCTTAACCTTGTAAGCCCATCATAGAACAAGTCTTTACATTTTTGATGCTATAGTGTCAGTTTTTGGAGGATTTCAAGTTGCTAAACATACAATACATACATTACAATCACTGTATCGCAAATTTTAATAATATGTATGCATTAAGTCCATAGTAACGACATAAATTGCTAAAAAGGTGCAAAAAACTACAAATAAATTAAAAATTATATTTTTTAACACATTTTTCTAATAAAAGAGATTTCAGAGGTGAAAACTGTTGCAAAATAGTTCCGAACCACAGGAAATTTATTTTGTATCCTCAGAATTTCATTTCTAACAAACACTAATTTTTATAAACTGCTGCAAAAACAAAAATCGATCTTGTGCACAATCTGCAACAGCATGTGCCTCAAAAATAAACTATTTCCAACTGTGTCACAGAAACTATACAGAAAGTCAAAGATGACTTTCAATAGGCTGAGTGAACTTTCTGAAAAACAAAACAAAACAAAAAACTACATTTCCCACAAAATGAGGTGATAGTTCCTGCTGACAACATGATAAAGTTTATTCAAACGCAGGAAGTGCTGTGAACAGCTGATCAGATCAGCAAAATTTGTCTGGATAATAATAAATTTTTTGTTGTTTCTTGCACTTTTTGCAAAGCCATTAGTGGAAGGAAACTGCAACCTGGGACAAGTTAAATACTGATCTGGAAGTACAACTCCTCTGTTTTAATATGCAAAAAATTATTGCTCTAGCTTATTTGGTTGCACTTCCACCAGGATTTTAAAATAGTTAATGGGATCGTGAACACTTTCATGGGCTTAGAAGGCTTTTAAATCCCTGCTACAAATGGCTATTAAGTAGGGCTGCCACAAATGATTATTCTGATAGTCGACTAGTCACCGATTATCTTTGCGATTAGTCGACTAATCAGATCATCATCCAGCTTATTGCACCAGCTAATGCTATAACTATCATTAGCTTACAGCTTTAAGTGTTTAAGCTTTAAAGATGATAGTTTATTAAATGTTAATGAAGTTTGCAGATTGTTTTGGTGAAGTTTAATAAACTCAGCCGTCTGCTCCTTGCTATCTAAAATATAACAGGACACTGGAGTATATTCTCCAGCATCTCACACTTCTGATAATCAGCTGTCTGCTTGACGTTTATTCAGCTGTGTAAAAACTATAACTTTAATCTCAGCCAAACAGATTTACTCAGGAACAAATAAAATACAGAAAAAAGCCAAACAACAACATTTTTAAGTTCTCTAAGTGACTTATGTATGTTTAACCTGAGTAGCGAAAGACGGCGGTGGGTTTGAAAACGATCTGCCGGGAGTCCGGTGTTCTCACGGCTCTAGTGACCTTGAACCCTGGCTAGCTATCGAGCTGGTCGGAGCGCTTTTGAAAATATGTGGTGTCCTGATAAACTGAGCAGATATTTGAGGTTTACACAGCTACATTCTCACCTGAAAATATGTTAAACGTTTATTTTGTGACCCAGAAAGAATAATAAGAGTAACATTAAAACTAACTACCTGCCACCATTGTTGGAAACTGAGCTGGGCCGCGCTATGAATTCTGGGATAGGTTGGGCCACGACCCATCCTTCAAATCTGGGGAAATGAAGGACGCATTTCTGGGCCGCATTTGTCGGAGTGTTTGAGTTTGGACAGTCTTCGTCATGTGGCTGTAACGTAATCGGCCTACAAATGCGGGCACAGGAGGATGCAGTTCCTGAATTTGGAAACAGCTTCTTCTTCTTCGGGGTTTAACGGCAGCTGGCATCCTTGTACATGCAGTGCTGCCATCTTCTGTTTCAGTCCGTTATTACACTCTTAAATCCTGCTACTTATTCCTGCGTATTTTGGGATCTTACAAAGCATCAAACGACGTGTCGACTATTAAATCAGCCGTCGATGATTTTGATAGTCGACGTAATCGTGACTAGTCGACTGATCGTGGCAGCCCTACTCTTAAGTAATTTGATTTTCCAAATAATTCATAAAACAATCTTACTTTTTTCTACGTTTCCAGGAAATATTTAGTTGCACCTGAGCAACTGACAGAAGGATCAGATGAATGGCCCAAATGGTGGATATTCAAAAAAGCTTCTTTTCTCTGGCCGTGATGATGAGATTATCCTTTCAGTCCGTCAGTTCCTCCTGCTGATGGTTTCTTGAGCTGTTCCTCTTCATCTCCTTCCTTTGCTTTGTTACCTTGGGTTTCCAGCTCAGAGTCTTTCTCTTCAGTCTTCCAAATCCCTGTGAGAACAAGAAAACCAGTTAGAAACTGAAATGATGCTGTACTATCCAAAAGCACTAAACCGAGGGCTGAATTAAAAAGCAAGGTTTCGTCTTATCCAGGTAAAAAATAGCTTCACCATTTCAGTCGGCAGCAAATAATTTCATTGTTCTACAAGCATTAACATGTGATTCTAAAACATGTGATTCTAAAACATCCAAACTGTACGTGCAGAAAACTTGACCTCTGACTTCAAGGTCAAGTCAAGGTCACTGGGAGAAACTCCAGGCCTCGAGAGCCAGTGTCCTGCAGGTTTTAGATGCATCCTTGATCCAGCACAGCTCATTCAAACGGCTAAATTGCCTCCTCAACATATCTTCAAGTTCTCTGGAGGCCTGGGAATCAACTAATCATTTGATTCAGGTGTTGACCCAGGGTGATATCTTAAACCTGCAGGGCACCGGCCCTTGAGGCCTGCAGTTCCCCACCCCTAGTTTACAGGTTCCTACAATGTGAATGCTAATGTTCGGTGGTTGCAGGAGTACTTTTCTATGCTGTGGTGTGCTGGGGGAGCAGCACAGCAAAGAAGGACTCATCCAGGCTGGAGAAACTGATCAGGAGGGCTAGCTCTGTGGTCGGCATGAAGCTGGACACTCTGGTGACAGTGGCAGAGAAAAGGACACTAAAGAAACTGCTGGACATGATGGACAATGCCACAGCATCCTCTGCACACGGCCATTAACAACCAGAAGAGTCTGTTCAGTGACAGGTTGCTTCTCCCAAAGACCAACAGACTTAAAAACTCCTTGTTCCACACGCCAAACTGTTTAACTCCTCTCTGGAGGGGAGAGGGAGGGGAGACAGGAGGACAGAGGAGGAGGGAACAACTAAGCTGTAGTGCCTCTTCACTGTGCAATACTTAATATCCAACGGAGCAATAGACTCACAGTACTTGAAATGTGCAAATCCCTTGCATTCCTATTTATTCTATTTATCCCTTGTGTATATTTATATATATGGTATATTTCTGCTCACATTCTGTAACTTCTGTCGGTGCTGTGCTATTGGAAACCGAATTTCCTGGAGGAACCAACCCGAGGGATTAATAAAGTTGTATCTAATCGATTGGAAAAGTTAGTGTTCATCCTTCAGCTTTACTGTGCTAATGTTTATATTATACTAACCATAGCTGTGTAGCTGGCACCACCAAGCACATCATTACATACCAGCTAGCTCAACTTCAGTAACCCTACAAACGTCACACTGCTGTTTAGCTTTTTATCTTTATTTGTGTGGGAAGTGACAGCAGAGGTGCACGTTTGAATTTTTCAGAAATCTCTCAGTCAGAACGTGGTATATTATATTTAACCAAAAAACAAACAAACAGTTTATCTGAAGATGGTCAGGTATAGGGACAGGCCTGAAAAATGAGTGAAAAAGCAGCCGATGATCAGACAAGTAAAGAAAAGAACTGGTGCTCAAGACCACAAAAAAATAAATTAAAAAAACGATAATAAAATTAACTAAACACATAAGTAAGAAGGCAAGAGCGTCTGTCTCATTGGAACTAACGTACAAATAAATATGAGTGATTCAAGACTTTGTAGAGTCACTTTAAACGGAAGCTGCAACATAACCAGCCGAACCATCTGGAAAGTTAACCAGACGCACCCACCTGGAGACCAACAACACTTCACATGGGTGGATTTTCAGAAAGCCTGGCTGATGGCCAGAGTGCCATTTATGTGTTGAGCTTAGAAAACACTAGCTCCCATCTGTTTTATATCCATGTCGTCTAATGTTTAACAGTATATGCTTATTATGGATAGCAATAGTGTTTGATTAAAGGTACAGTGCGAAATTTGGAACTTCAAAGAGATTAAAAAAATCTAATGAATTAATTTTAAACAAAATGAAAGTAAACTATGAGCACTCAGAAAATGAGCACAATTTAGCATACTATAATTTTATAAGAGATGGAAATTAGAAATGGTATCAGTGAGGGGGTACAACCTTAATGTGAACGATATTTATCTCATCATGCGCAGAACTCACAAAGAAGCCATCGCACACGCAAGAGCGCCTGGTTTGAATGTGCTGCTACAGTTTCACAGCGCAGAGAGCTTCCTGCGCTCGGAGAGAAATCCTGCTTATGCTTTTAAACTTACTTTTGCTGTCTGGAGGCAGACAAAGGTAGACGGGGTCCTAATGTGATTGGTCACTTTGATCGACACTTGAGGTTACTGCGCTAAACTGAGTTACACTGTGACAGGGACAGAAAAGCTGTTTTAAACTGCATTTGTTTAGAAGTTGAAAAATAAAGGTTGCTGAATTAATCATCAGCAGTTACGGTTTGTTGTACATCAGTGGAAACACTGACAACTGTCACTGGACTATTTAATGTTAATTTAATTCTAAGGTTAGTTCTGAAGCCTCTGCACTGCTGCCCCATTAATCTGTTGTACAGTATTACACAGCTTTTAAAAATCACAATGAGAAGCACACAACAGGAAAAAGTCGAGTAAACGTAATTTTATAAAATGTGTTTATGTTGTTGCCATCTGGCTCCAGAGCTCCACACACCGTGACCACAGACAGTCTGTGGGGTGGACAGCAGAGCAGGATGTGACACACTGTCTTTGGTAAGTAGCTCATTGGGCTGAGATAGTGTCTGATGAACAGTTCAGGTTGTTGCCATCATGCTGTATAAATCTAAAAGGTCATATAACTATAACACACTATGCTTGTAGCTGCTGCATGCCAGGTGTTATCTGCTGTTTACAGCTGTGGAAGAAGTACCCATCCTAAATCCTATACTTATATGAAAAAGTAATACTACAGTACATGTGTAGTCTGTAAAAATACATTTTTACTGAAGTAAAAGTACAAATATTCTGCATTAAAATATACTTCAAACTCCATATAAGTGTTCAGTCATTAAAGTGTACACCACTGATGGGACTAATTCACTGAAGCTAAAAATCACACCACAATTAATTAGTTGATGTATATTTTATATGAATCTAATTCTGCGACATATGATTAGAGAAGTATTTGCATTTTTATAGTTATATTTTATGAATAAAGCAAAGAGTTGATCTGTGCTACATATCAGTTGTGAGGATGTGTTGATGTTTTGAAAGCGCAGTTTGCTAGTTTAGCTACAGCAGTTACTTCTGTTGTACTGATTTATGACGGGCTTCACTTTAATGCTGAAACTCATCTTAAAGACTTATTAAAGACTTCAAGGGCACGCTTTGAAACGTGCAGTTACATGTGTTTCCTGCAGACTGAGCAACTTTATGTTGATTGGTTTAAACATCGTTATTTTGGCCAAACTTATAGTTGCCACATTCTGATGCACACTTTCTTTCCTGGTCCTCGTTATAAGTTTTAAGCTATGTAATACTGTACAAGAGAACATACTTTCGAATCCTCTGCTTTCTTCAGCATTAAAGTAATACAGTGACAGTTTTGCCACTGCTATGTTTTCAAAATGTTAACAAGTATGGTTTAAAACAGCGTTTCTGTCGCTGCCACAGCGTACCTCAGTTTAACACAGTAACCTGAAGTGTGCATCAAAATGACCAATCACATTAGCACTGTGTGCTACATTGGTCTCCGCCTCCAGACGGTAAAAGTACATTTATTCGTTTGAGCAGGATTTGCCTCTGAGTGCAGGGAGCTACTGGCTGAGTGTGAAACTATAGCAGTGTGTGCAATGCAGACTGTCTGCACGGTTTACATGAATTTACATGCGTGGAATTTAAATGCGCTTGTGCATTTGTTATGACGTAAATATCATTCCACACCTTTACATCACTTTTTGTGACTTGTCGTTCAGTAGCTGTTTGTTAGGGGTGCATTTATTAGCGGAAACAAACGAGTGCTGGTTGTTTAAAATAGCCTTGCACCATAACGGAGCTCAGCCTGTGCTGAAAAACAAATAATGAATCCTCCTGTGGTCCTCATTTGATCAATGGACTTCAGCTGAGAAACCAGATCTATGAATCAACTTGACTGAGCGTACCAATTCAAAAGCCTGAATGCAAAAGTCGGTGATGGCTAAATTAAAAATGTAATGCTGTTTAACTCACTGTTCTTGAAGAGCATCAGGAAAACAGGAGCTATGAGAAGAGCAAAGACGGGAATGAGGGCATAATAATGATGACGGATCTCTGGTGCAGGATCTAAAGGGAAAAGCAAAGTGTTTGTAAGGTATACGTCTTGATTTTCTGTTTTTTTCAAACAAACTTAAAAACAAACCGATGACCTCATTGTGCCAGTCTTACCTGTATCTGGCATTTCCTCTGTTGCTGTTGTGCTGGTGTCATTCTCCTTAGTAAGGTTTTGCTTCTCTGTCACTGTTTCAAATGAGGTAAAAACCATCAAGTTGTTTTAATTCTGTTTCTTACTTACCTAACCATATACAATTCCAACATTTATTAAGTAATACCAGTGATATCAAATAATGAACAAGCTCATGAACCAACTTACCAACAACATCAAAAGAACAGGCGTATTTTGAATTTGGGATAAACCATTTGTACTTTCCGCTATCAGACTGCTGGACTGATTGGATCCGTACAGTGATCATTCCTCTCCTCATGTCCTCATTGATGAACTTCACCCGGTTTCTGTATTGTTCCGGCTGTGAATCAAGATCTTCCTTTCCATTTCGACAGGTGTAGATGACACTTGTGGGGTAACTTGTATTTCCATCGACTCGTTTCAGAACCAGAGAGGGGCACTTCAAGTTGGTTCTCGGGGGGATTTTACACTGAAAAGTGAGATCATCACCGTTTGATCTTTCGATTCCCTGAGTAGAGCTCGAAGTTTGAAGTTTTCCTGGAGAAACAAACAGTTTTAACATGAACAAAGACTGCACATACATTGTCTCCACTTTCAAGTTCATGCAGGTACATATGGTTAAAGCGGGGGTCACCAAGCTAAACAAGAAACATACAGCTATCTGTTAATCTGTTTACCCAGACAGTGCAAGTTGTACATACCAAGCATTTCGTTTAAACACACTATTGGATTCGTTCAGGAAGTCATGCAAACTGTAAGAATAGGGACTGTAAAAAATTTAACTTTTCCCTTTTAAAAAAAGGGGGGAAAAAAGAGATTCTGGCATTTTAAGCTAATCGAAGTCAGGGCTGCACATTGTGACAGCTTTCACCATTAGTTCATTTGATTATTGTGTTATTGCAGGGGTGTCAAACTCAAATACACAGTGGGCCAAAATTCAAAACTGGAACAAAGTCGCGGGCTAATGTTAATAATTATTATTAATTGTTTTATTATCATTATCCTCATTAGAATTTTTTTATGACACAACAGTGGTG
>NW_024582750.1:348761-370872 GCF_018398535.1 Haplochromis burtoni
AGTGTTCCCACCTTCTGCTCTTTGTAACTTAACGCGATCTTTCCGTTTTCGAGTTTTGGACATGATTTTGGAGGATATCTTCGCAGTAGTGATTGACCGCAAAGTAAAGCTACCGAAAATGTACAACCCCACATCCCGTCTCAAACCAGGAAGTCAGCATTTTCTCGTGCACAGGGTCTATTAGGCTGCGGGCTAAATTGGCGCGTGGGCCCGAGTTTGACACCTGTGTGTTATTTGATTATACAAGTTGTCAAAAGCAATATTTTGAATCACAGCCCAAGACCTCAAATAGCTTTTTTGTTGACAGAGTTTACAAACTTCCTAACAGTTTTCTATCATTGTACACGTGCACGTTCCTCATAATCTTTTTCTTTTCTAAACGAGGATCTTTTCAGAGACTTGTTTGTTTTGTGCCAGACTCTTTATATCACGTTTATTTCACACACTTGTGAGTAAACCATACAAATGACAAACCTGCGGCAGTTCACTCATGAAATGTGAGGAATGCAAAACAATCAAGAACTTGCTTACTTGGGTATTTATTGCACTGTGTACCACATGAAATATACAATTAGTATAAAATATTCCAAGTCAAAAGAGAGAAGCTAGACAAAGATTTCACCAAATTTGGAAAGAAAGAAGAGTTTCTAAATCCTAAACTGGTAATACAAGCAACCTAGGTTGCTTGTATTACCAGAATAACAACAATAACAACAATCGTTTAGCGTTTGCTAAACAATTGTTTAGCGCCTTAAAATTGACATTTGTGGCGTTATGCTGGGTTTACTACACTGTATATACACACATCAGGTCTCAGTTCAAAAGAAAAACTAAGTTCAAAACTGTAAAAGCAGTTAGCTAAACAGCGCACAGGTACCTGTTGCTCTGTCAGCCTTAGCTTTCAACGAGTCGAGTGAGGTGGGAGAGTTTGAATAGCACACAGATCAATTAAAACGTAGTAACCTCTTTTAAAGGGTTCGTGAAACCCAAAGTAGTGTTGCTACATTAGGCTCAAAACAGAAAAATAACCGTGTCCGTGTAGCTTCCAAAGTGGCGTACTCTTAAATGCACTTACCGGTGTGAAGCAACGCGAAAGTTAAAGCCAAAAAGAGCGTTTTTTCGAACATAGTTAAATTTGTTCAACCAGGATACGAAAACTTTACTTCAATACGGGCTCAGTTGGACTGATATCCAGAACCTTCTCACGAGAACAGATTAGGTTATTTCACGTCTTCAATGTTCCCGCGAAACATTCACATATAATGGAGGCGGGTTAGTTGAGAGGGCCAATGGGCGGCTGTCAAATGGTTGACAGGGAAGTGTGTGTTTGCTACGCATGCGTAAGAACGCAGTGACGTTTCATGTGTATATCTTCGTCGCGAATATACAGAGTGAGTGCCACTGTGTCTTGAGCACATTCTGGTTTATGATATCAAACACCTTCTAGTAGGAAGTCCTGCTTTCTGCAGTCGCTTTGAAATGCTAGGACACATGTTTATACTTTTTTGGGTGGAGGTTCGTCCTCTCGGGAAACAACCATCACGTGTCACCGTTGCCGTGAATATTGGTATAATTGTAACGCAATCCGTAAGAATTGCTGGTCCAATGTTATTAGAGTAGCCTGTTCCTCTGCGAAAGGCGGTTCCATACAGTCCACATTACAAACGCCATTAGCAGCTACTCTCTTTAATCGTTTGTATGACATGATTCCCACACAGTATACTGTCCATGTTAGTTGCAAGTGAAGTCTCATTAAAGAATTTAAGGTAAAAGTTTAAGGTATTTTATATTACCTCACACAGCTCTATTATGTGGGATATTTTGATAATAAGAAAAAAAATATCTTCAAACCTTCACCTGACTGATTTTGTTTCTTGAAGCCACAGTTTACCCAACAGATGGGATAGCTGCACTACAAGAAACTTGAGCTGTTGTATGACACGCTACAAAATATCTGCACATTCAGGCTTTGGTAGGTCGAGCCCAGCTGCACTGACAGTTAAGAGCTAGATATGAATAGAAAGGCACATTAAAGTATCCCAGACACCTCAAGGTTTACTCATAAGATTCAACTCAAATTTGTTTTTAACGAGAACAAATCACTGACAATAAAGACTTACCTGGAATGAAAATGTCAGCTTAAAACAGTCCTCATATTCATCCTCTTAGCTGCCTCTGCACGTCTTACCTTCCCGCCGTTCGATAAAGTGGGTGGGACTAACAGATCACGTTATACCAGGTTTCCCGCCGTTGCGAGGACGTGGGCGTCACATCTAAGTAAGTTAGAGTGGAAGCAAGTGCAAGCGGAGTATACTCAGATTTGGACAGGCTCTAAGAACACATACGTACTCTGATGAACAACAGGACTTAAGGACAAAGCCTCATAGACATTGGAGGACCTCAGAAGGTGGCAGTGTAACGTCAAGGACTAACTACAACTATGTTCACAACAAATATTCCACTTTCAAGTCTCAAACAGTTTAATGTTACACGTTCTTCATAAGCCTTAGCAGGTTCGTGGTGGCAAAGTTACTCTTCACAAAACCATACGCTTAATAACTGCACAGCTAAATATTGCTCTTGAAATCTAGATAACGTTATCTAAATGAGATTTAAGCTGTATATAATGTTTAGAGAAACGATACCAGCCAAGCGTCCACTGCATGAAAGAGCTCAGTACCGAGTTCTGCCAATTTAGTAAAACATTGTGCAAGTGGAAGAAAAGCTACAAATACAGAAACTGAGCATAAAGAAACAGACACAATGAATCAGTTACCCTTTCCCAACAGGAATATATTTATTTGAAATTATTTCAAATGATAAAAACATGGCTGATAACGTGAATGACCACAGGGTTTTTGCTTTTCAGAGTGGACAAGGTGAGAACATGAGATAAGTAGAGGGGTCATCTGTGTATCAAGGTGAACATGATCCAGAAAAAGAAGCAGAGGTGCATCACTTATCACCTTCACTAAATTACCTGCCGATCTGATTTTTTGAAAACCAGACCCCAAAAATGTTGGCTCATTGGTAAAACCTCGCATACATCAATTCAGCTCATTCACCTTTATGGCCAAATGTCCAGAGAAGTGCAACAAGAATCCAGTCTGTCAGACCAAAGCTCACCCCCTGGAACATTGTTAGAACTCTTAATCATGTCTTTTCCTATAGTACAAGCTTTTTACAACATAAAAATAGATCAATAACTATGATTACCATATTCCTTAAAGTAAATATACAATATTTATTGCATTTTCAAATAGACTTGTTTCTTATTTACTCCGTTGTCATCATCTTCCCCCAATATATGTCGTCGTCATCATCATCAAAAAACTAATCACTGGTACCGATGAGTGACAACAGATTTGTGTAAGGCAAATACCAGCAGGAGGCGCTGCATCACTGAGAATGGACAGTCTGACCTGAGCCAGGATCTTTTTGTTCACTTTTTGTGCTGTGCACTGTAGAAAATGATGTCATTAGTGTTTTAAGTGAAGCTTGATGCTTTCAAAGGGAGAAAAGAGAGGACCTCCATATATATTCCAACAATTCTCTGGCACTTAAGTGTTCCTGCATTTTTTTTTTTTAAGATTTTTGTTTTTGGTTAGCTGCTACCATCTACAATCTCTACAAACTGCTGCTTGCATAGCAATTCAACAACACATTATCTTTCTCTGGCTATGAGGTCCTTCTTCGAAAGGGCCACCAGCAGCAAATCATGAATCAGAGCAGAGCTGAGCTTTCAGACCAACTTCCCTTGAAGAAGATTCCTACGAAAACAGAGATGATCCCTTGTAAACTCCTCCAAAAATGGTCTGCAAACCTTGGTCCAGTAAACAAATAATTAGTGTTGGACTAAAATGTGGCCCACACAGAACCCACAGTGAGCCTGAAGAAATATGCTGGCTATGTGAAGGAAACCTGTCAGAACCATCAGGAGCAAATCAGTTTTATGTTGCATCAACATGATGTAGTCCTGATGTTGAAGGTGCGTATGTCAGGGTCATGCACAGTGTCTCGGTTAAGCAGTTTAGCTGCTGTGCAACATCATCTGAAGATGCAAATATGAACAACCCCAGATACAGAGTTACAAAAACAGGCAAGACTACAATCAAAGAATTATAAATGTCAGAACAAGTGTGTGGCGACTGCTGTCATGGTGAACCGTTCGTGAGACTCCACCTGCATTTGGCACACCGACTCAAGCACACCTTTACCTGGCACTGATGGAATGGCTATTCAAGACAAATACTAATTAACAAACCGACAATAAGCCCCACATGTGTGGCAGTACAAATTTTTAGGGAAAAACTTGAGTTTATCTGCTCATATTCCCTACAAATTAATGCTGACACCAAAAAGCAATAACATAACAGAAAAAAGAAAATATGTTATTCTGAAAAATCACAACTATTCTTATTATTATTCTGAATAAGCATAAAAAAAAGATGGAATGCAGAGATTTGGAAGTGTTCGGAGTTTGGTCCCGATATGTAGCGTCAAACAGAAGCCTCTGCATTCAGTCAGCAGAGTCGTCATCAAAGTGGTCCCAGTCAGTGGTTTTTGTTCTCTCGTGCAAAGACTGAAAGTGACCGCTGAGTAGTGTCAAACCTGCGTGGTGTAGTAGTGTTTCCTTTGTGTTCACCTTGATGCTTCCAGCTGGTGGCTCAATGTTAGTGTATGTTTGTGATGTAGTGTGTTTATGATTCGAGTGCTTCACCGCTTCCTCCTCAACGACACAGTTCAAGTCCCGAACTGAGGTCTGTTCACCTGCCCACTGGCGGCGCTGGAGGAGCTCCTCTTACGGCTGAGGAAAGAAGGTGGAGAGACAAAGTTAACTACAGCTCAGTCCTCACACTGGTCTAAAGGGCATAAATTGTACATTTTGAGAAGAAAGCTGGAAACGTGACAGAAGTTCAAAACCAAAAAACAGTTCAATGAATAAATCTTTAAAACCTTAAGCCCTGACAGAAGGTCCGCTATTATTTTACAACTCACAGAGAACCATTTTCAACCACAGTAGACTAGAAATTTCAAAAGTTTGAGTTAATAAGCTGTAATTTTCGAGATCAAAATCTTAAGTTAGCTCTGTCAACCAGGGAGCTCTGTGAAGGTACTTCTTTTCCTTGTTACCCAGAAGCCAAAGGTGGAAGGCATCATCTACAGCTGTACTTTTGACATGGTTTTACAAATGACATCCTTGTGTTACTAACTGAACTGCATGGCGTTATCAACAGCAGTTTGCTAATGTTTATTATACACCGGTAGGTCACTGAAGAAGCTAAAACTGTTGCCCTCGTTTCCATTTTCATGAAATTGATTTGTGAATTCAGCGTTGATAACTTTAGAAATGCAAAGACTGTCTCCAATAAATCTCTTAGCTGAGATGATAATCCTGCGTTTGATTCAACCTGGAAACATCATGGCTCCCGAGACTTAAACTCCCCCCTCCCCCCTCACCAACTCGACAGGTTAATATGTAGTTTCACAAAACTCAAGTAGTCATTATAAGGAAGTAGGTAAGCTGTGATTAAGTTGGTGGTAAACCTTTACTGTGAAACAAAGGTCAATGTTGCGTTATACCGTTCTCTTTTGGCATGTTGTAAAAAAACAGAATACGTTTGCAGCTTGTGTGAGTCACTGAATATGTGTATAATATAATGTTAGCATTTCTATTTGTGGCAGGATACTACCATCATAAAGACATCACATCAATATTTTAAGAAGACAATTTGTTTCCTACACTGCAAATTACCATTGCCTGTTAATTAGTGCTTTCACACTTAGGTGTGTGCATATTATATACTTATTTTATAGGCAGAGAAGAAGAACTAGTTTCTAGTAATTATTAATTATGTTAATGCTGCTATAATAACACTGAATTTATAGGGAAGACACTTTCCAGAGCAACTCCATAGCATGTGGAGCACGTGCCAACAGCTCTAAACCAAACTGTTAGGATAGTGTCTAAACACACACACAGCAGCTCAGGGTAATTTTTCATGAAACCCAGCTTCCTATATGGCTGCATCCTGACACATAACACAAACAGAGCAGTTTATATGGCAATAAAACAATTGTCCACGACTTAACTGAATCTTAAGGGGAGCTGGCATTGTGTTACATTTACACTGTGGGTCATGCTTCAGTCATACCACACAGATCATAACCTTTTCTTCTTGTTTATTCCTTGTTGTTTTACTGCTGTTCTAAGTGTTTAGCACATGAGATCTGGGTAAATAAAGTGACCGTGTCTGACAATAACACTATATTCTCCATGAGAATGCAGTGTCTTATTATTCCTGACAAAACAAGTCAAGTGGAGGGAGAGAGCAATGTGCTTCATAGTGTTACTCGTACCCGTGTTGGTCTTGCTGGGGTAGACCTTGTTGATAGGCCTGTACTCCTCCGGAGGTGGAAGGTCTTCAATAGGGTGGAAGTTGAACTTGGATTCAAAATCATCTGCAGGAGGAAGGAGAATAAACAAGCTTTTTAAAATGTGCAGACACATCAAGTCACAAGTTTTAAATATTAATTGCATTTGTTTTACAAAGAAAAGGCGGTGGACAGTTTAAATTGCTTAAAACTTATGACTACTACAAACGCAAAATGAAAAAGTTAAATCTCAAACTTCTGTGGCTAAGAGATCACGTCCTAAACCAAAGTGTAGTAACAAATGCTTTAATGGATTTTTTTACTGCTTGCATACTCATTTGCAACAGTACTGATACACCCAGAGTAACATCATCTTCTCCTTCAGCTGACACACAACATAACAGATGTGAATAACAGCATAACAGACTTAGTGAACATGTTAAAGGCTGACACCTCGGTGTTTATGAGAACTTTTGCGAGGTCAGTAAAGCTCTTATTTTAAAAATACTGAGGTATTAAACAGCCATCATCATCAAATTTTAACCTGATCATCATAAACGTTACTGTTAATGAATTAAGATTATTTCATTCTTAGCAATTACCCACAGACGGCAGCTATGTTTTTTAAACCTTTAAACATGTGAAACAGCAAACATAGCACTGAAACAGAGATAAGCACAGTGCAAAAGAATAAAAGACAAACATGTTTTTCGCGTGAGTTTCATCTATATAAGAGCGTTTCTAAATCTATGTACCGTCTTTTCTCTCTTTTCGTAAAAGTTAACATTAATTAGCCAAAGCCACTAACTCTATCATTAATGCTGGCACTAGGCAGCAACGATCATCAGTCCTGCTTGTTTTTACTGTTAATATACAGTGTTCATTTAACAGGATAATACAATAATTTGTGTCTAAACTATTGAAATTATTGTTATGTTTCTCGTAATGTTTCTCCTAGAAAAACCCATGCCATGTTATTTTAAAGAAGGGGCTTTATTATGCCTTCTAGACCACTCACACTTGTTGTCTTTTTCTAACTGTACGTTCATGAACTTTAACATTTTGTAGCTCTGAGGCTTGTAGCGTCTGACGTGTCGCTCTCGGATTTGTTGCAATTTTGTCCACTCCTGGGAAGACTGGTACTGGTGTTGAATGTATCCCAACCTTGTTCACTGTAGAATTATGGACTTCAAATGATTTATAACCATTGCCAGACATTTCGAGGCAGCAACATTTGTTCCTCAATCATTATTTACGTCTTTCCTCCTTGGCCTTGTGTCACCACATACCTGAATGCTGCAGGCAAGCAAGCTGCAAAACATTTGCTTCTACTGGTGAGCTCACACTGGCTGGTGATCAGTTAATGAAGTACATTTGATAAGCCTTACCCTTTTCATTCCTATAGAATTATTAGGGGTACACTTAGTTTAAAAAACAGACAAACAAAAAAAACACTGCTTCTGCAATATGGCTTAGTTTTTGTTACATAAATAATGACATTGTGTAATATGGAATGTTTTGTAGCTCCTTTGAGGTTATATTCACATCATATTAAGCTCTGCTAAGGAACAGATTACCACTACATACATTGACAGAGGGAGTACTTTAAACCACCAGGCAGAAGTTTGCTTTTGTTTTTTTAATATCAAAAAATAAATAAAAAACAAAACCAAAAAAATCTTTCAACCCCTCTTTCAAACAATTAGCTGATGAGCATGAAGGTTTTTACCCTATTCGTTCTTCTCAGTCTGTAGTCACTGGTCCCTGCCTTTGTATTATCAACAGAGCTCAGTCACATCTCAGTTTTTAGATTACAGCCACTACAGATCACCCGTACAACATCTTTGCCTTCCCTACAGCCACAAACTCCAACCATCAAGCCTAGACAACAAAAATAAATGGTATTCTTTGGTTTGTCAAATGATAAAATAAGTCGTACTTTGTCTCAGCTCCCAGTTCTGTCAAACTGTGCACAAAAAAGTCTTTCCTACAGGTTGATGATTTACTTCTTGTAGTGGTTGGCATGTCGAGAATTTACATTTTTTCCCTAATCACCTGACATGCAAGCAATGACTGTTTGTGCTCTTATGACATTTATTACTCAGTTTGAAAGAGCTGCTGAGGGACAGGATGACAAACTATCTTAGGCTATAAATCCCATGGTCTGCAGCCTCAATGCTCCCTTTATACAAACCACATAAATAGTGATTTGGTTTTATCATCATTTTAAATTCTTAAGTTTGACACAGTAAGTACACAAAGCCTCAGTAGTAATCTAGGAACCACCCATAACTACCTTTTTGGTTTCCTGATGTGTGGACAAATCAGGAAACCAAAAAGGTAGTTTGCATAGTGTCAGTGGAGATTTGACTATCAACGGCGATTCGTCACCGTCACCTCCATCGCATCAAGATCATAAACAAATTTTAGTTAAGCAGCAGAAAAAGTGGTAGCTATTTATATAAGCCTCAGCATTTCATCTCCTGTTTAAAAGAGCAGTCAGATCGAACCCCACATTCAGATAGGTACCAACACTTGGGGATGTAGTGTTGACACTCAGAGTTCAGTTTACTCACTGCACAGATGTACTGGTGGTGCCCAAAGTTACTGAAATTAAGAGATATGTTTTTTCAAACATTATCCGAGCTTTTCAGGGATCAAAGGAAGGGGTGAACGTCCAAAGTCCACTTGAAAGCCATTTATGGAGCAATAAGACAATTTAACATTCTCTCCTCTTCCTCTCCATCTCCTACTGCCTGCATAAGGACACCATCTCAAGAGAAATCATCGGCACCTCCCTCGACAAAAACCATACAGTGCCTCAGATAAGGAACTTTGGTCCTCATCTGCCTCACTATCAACCGTTCCATTAAAACAGAATGGGGATGAAATGGGAGTTACACAGTTACTGTAATTAAGTATCATTTAAATTTAATTACCAAAAAGTTATCATTCACTTTATACTTAACTTTAACAGAAACCACCGTCCTAGTTCAACACTATAGCAGTAGGCCAGACACATTTACACAGGCATAAAACACTAGCGGCTGCCGTTCGTCCTCCCGGCAAAAAGAGTCTTTGGCACAAATCCCCTGGAAGTAAGATCTAGTTAGCAGGTTACTAACCCTGCCAACCCCGTCACCAGGTGTTCAACATTTCAACCATACTGTTGATTATAAATGACAGTTTTTGAGTGCATGTGGCAAAACAGTCCTTCCAACCCCATAAGGATATGAACACTTTTATTTTACTAGGCCTCACAAAATCTTTTCTTCTAGTGACTCTGGTGAGTTTCAGACTTCCAGTCTTAAGTTTTTATTGGGAAAACCAACTTCACAATCCCTTACAAGGCCACATTTTGTGTTGCGGCAGCCACGTAAGACCGTGACATAAACATAAACTAGCTTTGTAGTTATGCTCTCTTAATCACAATGTATTCCTACCAACATTGTCGTAACACCATGGATAACCAATTTACTTATAACAGGTTGGGCTTGTTTATCCAAGATTAGTACTAGATTATCAGCAGTATGATAATCTGGTTCAGCCTCCTGTTCATCCATCTTCATTTCTGTTTATCTCACAGTGCATTTTGTTGCACTAGCCTTCATTGGCCATTTCCTGTGTTTGTGTGGGTCTGCAGTAGTGGCAAGTGTGGATTCATGTAAACTCTTTGTTTGTGATCACAGTTTGGTTTAAACAGCAAGCACCGGGCTGTTGTCCACTGTGCTCCAGTCATGGTTGATTTTCTGAAGCATGTACAGCACCCTCTCTGTGTTCTTAGCTGATTTACAAATGGAGCACTGGGTTTTCCACTCCTGCCTAACAGAACGCACACATTGTCTGTGTGCACCAGTGCTGCTATGCAAAGAGACTGTAGCAGAAAATTCAAAGAGAGAGGATGGGTGTGGATGGAGGTGTCAGGGTCCAATTTGAATACCTCCACACATACAAAACCAGGCAAAAAGGTAATGAGCTACATTTAAGCCATTTTAGGTCTAACCTGTGAGCAAAGTCATGTAAATAAGATTTCACACGTAACACTGGGATGGTTATAGCTCATCTTTTTAGGATTTAAACAATGTCTGGAGAGAGACATTTATACATAACAGTTTTGAATTCACAATTTTAGGGATGTTATCCTTTTCTTATCATTTTGCTAAGTTCATTATAAATATTTTAACTTGATAAATGGTGAAATCCTGTATCCCTTTGTTTCTGCCTGCTGTGAACTGTGGTACCATTTGATCTAATTGAACTAGATTCAGTAGGATTTTAAAAACTGATGTTATTTAGCAGTTGTCAACAGTGGAATATGAAGGAGATGCTGCTGAAGCAGTCTTTTCGCACTCACCTATGATGGACTTGGAGGAGGCGCTGGAGGAGTAACCATTCCGGACTGGCGGGGGTGGAGGAGGGGGTCCAGCTGGGGTTCGTGAGGAGGAAGATGAGATGGAGGAAGAGGAAGGAGGAGGTGGTGGTTTATTGCCTCTGGAGTCTGAGCTATGGCCACGGTAAGGGGGTGGAGGAGGAGGGGCATCCCGATTGCCATTACGAGACCCAGGGGTGGGCGCCTGGGGAGCTGCATGGACAACATACACACACAAACAAGTGATCACGAATTCATACTGAGGGTCAGATGAACGGCAGTGATCTTAATGAATCTGGTCAAGTCTGTGTGTGTCTAATGTATAAGCTGCCGGGGTCTCCCCACCATGATAAGATAAAACTTGTAAGGGTACAAAGTTTGTACACAGGGGCTAAAACAGAAATATGAAATGAAAGTACTGACCATGACTGTTTTACATTTAGTACAGACTTATATAGTCAAGTGTTACTCAGCAGTCAGTAAAAACGTGCATGCATGTTGTGCAGAACAGAGCGAAACATCACGTTACAAGCATCTTTCTTTCAGCTGGTTTCATAACCAATCATGAAACCAGATATGATATGGTTTCTTAAAAATGCTACTGTTCGTAACAAAGCAACTTAGAATATGCCACATTTCGAGTTCCTGTCACTGCATCACAGTGGAAAAAAACCCCCAAACATCTGTTCTCATACTGACTTTTAAAATACAGAGACCAACGAACAGTGAGATTGAAACAAGTCTGTGCAACTTAATATTAAGAGTGTGTGTGGGGGAAACACAAGGTGAGCAGGAATGCTGGAATATTCCACAGGGCTACAGGAATGCAGAGAAACCAGGAGACCTTGTAGCAAATCGTTTCACCGTTCAATCACAAGCCAGAACTCAAGTAACAAGTGCCTTCCTGTTTCGTGCATTTGCTTTGAATTCAAATTATGACTGTTCCCAGTGTGCCATAAATCTTTTCTGAAGCGGAAACAAAATCATCATTTGACACGTCAGACGTGGAGAACTTCATCTGTAACTAGGGCACTTTGTAGGTGTGGCTGTCCTAAATCCCCCAGTTTTTTTAAGTTTTGTTTTTTAAACATCAGAAGCATCTAAGATGTGTCATCCACCCAACTTAGCATACTTACAAATACCAAAAAACAGCATATCTGCTCCGCATATTAAAATATCCTCATGTCGTCACTTGTTGACAAAATAAGGGGGGAAAAAAAAGGTCATTTCCCCAAATGCAAAAGCAGCTGTAATTATAAGAAATATTATACTACTGTCAAGAATCGGTGCAGGAACTTGATGAAATGCTGCAGCCAAAAGAAAGATTTATACATCACACAGAACAAGACGAAGCACATTTTCTGTATCGTTCTGCACTACTTTCAGATTCAGAGGACAGAAGCCCGTCATGTGTAGAAAACGTTGCAGCGTTATCCTGGACTGTACCTTAAAGGTTCAGAGATAATGAGCCAAGGCTTGCTTTGCCTTCATTATAAACATTTCTCCTCAAAATAAAGAATAATGAGGTCTTCTTCAACGTTCACAATCAGGAGTTTGCACTCAGCCATATCTTTATTGTATATATGAAGCAAATCTGGGCATTCAAACGATGAGCTGATTAATGGATTAGGTTAACAATGGAGGTTAGGTTTCATGAAGGTCAAATTAGAGATGATTGAGAATGAACGAGAGAATTTCAATCACAGGATAAAAATAAATAAAAAATTGTGGTGAGTGGCAATATTGCACTTTTGACAGATTTCTGGGACGTACCTGTTCTGCGTCCAGGTGGATCTCTGACAGGTGGAGGTGGTCTGTTAGACTGCTGAGAAGAGGATGACGATGATAATGATGGAGGTGGTGGTGGGGCATGGCTGCGTCCTTGGTTGCTGCCTCCTGATGTGTGTTTTTTATGAAGGGAGTTATTCCTCTGGGGAAGCTCTGGAGCTCCACCTCCATCGCCGTGGGATGGCCCATTAGAGACACCACCAGATGTGTGTGGTCTGTATGGCGGGGGAGGAGGAGGAGCAGAAGAGCCTCCAGTAGGTGGTCTGCTGGAGGACAGAGGTTTTACGTTGCTGGGCGGGGCTGGGCCTCTTCCAGGTGTTGGTGGAAGGGGTTTCTCTCTGCTGTAAGAGGATGAGGAAGGTGCAAGAGATGCTTTCTGGCTTGGGGTAGGTGGGGCATTTCCACGGCCACCTCTGTTAAAGGGTGGTGGAGGCGGTGGTGCAGAGGTGCTGTGCTTCATCCCACTGCTACCGCTGGAGGAGTGGGATATGTCAGGCAGCGAGGGGCGGTGTGAGCGTGAATGTTCTGGTGGAGAGGGCTTGTTGGGGGGTGACGGTGAGGTGGAGCGGCCTGTGGGAGGACGAGGAGCCGCTGACCGGGACCCCGGGGGCCGTAGCGCAGATCTGCCCAGTGAACCACCAGCAGGACCGTCTGTGTGGAAGACAGAGAGGCAGTGTTTAAGTGCACTGGGAAAAAACAACAACAAAAACCAACTCTGGTTTCTTGGAAGCAAGTATTATTGTTTTGGAAGCAAAATAATAAGGAATTGGGAATGACTCAACACTCCCAGCGAGTCTCATACTCTCGCTCTGAAACTCGCGCTGTCACCATATTTTTCTCTATCAGGTAATATATAAACACGCACGCTCCATGCAGTGTGCCAACTAGAAAGCTTTCCTGGTTGGGGATTAATGATGCATTCGCAGCATGTGGGAAAAAAATAACTCAGAGTGAATTACACGCAGACAGCTTAATATTTCCATGGTAACTTATACTTGATGGTTACAATAAAGCCATTTTAACCAACATGCGTGGGAAAATCTCACGATACATTGAATATATTTGATATATCGCCGAGCCCTACGTGGACGAGTTAAATACTACAATCAGATGATTTTTGCACAAATCAGTCACATGTCAGACCTGTTGCTGACTGATTCCTCGATAATACTGCTTTATAAACCAACCTCTCTTGTGGTGTTGCTGCTGTACATTATTGCTTAATTAGTGAGGGGGGTGGGTAACCAGGTTTGACCAGCTTATGGTTACATTAACACTAGTTGGAAACGTTTCTCCACGGAGCTACACCTTTGACTGCCAAGATCTTCCATTATAAAAACCTCAAACAAGCAGCAGGAGAAGTTAAAGGTTGAAGCTATTTGCTGCATATGAAGTGTAACAGTTCAATAATTTAACATTCAACTAAAATAGTAAGTTTTAGACTTTCATTCATTATTAATGGTCCAAGCATTGTGGATTTGTAGCAGTGCAAATTATTTATTTCTATAACCACAAAATGATGGACAGAAAAATAAGAAGTACAAGCTCGGGAGAAAAGCCAAAGGAGCTTTATGCTCTCTCTTTATGTGCCGTTTCTTATTCTGGAATAATCTGCTGACAGATGTAATGTGCATGACAGAGGTTTGACTTCTGGTGCCCTCTCCTCTCCTTGTTATTTACTCACACTAATGATAACGGCTCTTTGACAAAATGATCCAAATACAGTAAGCTGGGGCAAACACGTATGTGCTAAATAACATAAATGTTTTACCTCCAATTGGGCGTAACTTTGGCACACCTCCTTGGAAAAGGCCGCCCATTCCCTTTGGGGCTCCACCTCCAAAACCGCCACCTCCACCACCTCCGCCACCTCCGCCACCACCTCCAGATTCTGGGGGGGCAAACAGAAATACATTTTAATATTCAAATATTTAGAGAACCTGGGACTTTATCATGGAAAACTGATGGGAATAAGCTGTTACACTGCAGAGTAAGAAAAAAACTTCTGTAATTTAACATTTTAAAGGTCAAGTTCAGTTTCCTTTTTCCACTTAAACATATTTTCCATAAATTTCTAAAATATATACCACCAACAATGAAAAAAATTAAAGGGAACTCTTAAACCACACATCATTACTGACATACAGCAAGACGACTTATTGAAAACAAACATGCGCTGTCATTCACCTTTCCCCCCAACATCTATTTGTTTATACCCTACTTTGCATTTCCACAATGTGTCTTTTGTCCTGTGCCCCCCACCCCCACTTCCACCACCCCACCTTATTGTAGCAGATGGCCGAGTTTTCTTCCTGTCACGGGGTTTTTCTGCCCACTGTCAGCGAGTGTTTGGTACAATATTAAGCACCCCCAGGTGACCATTGTTGTGATTTGGCAGTATATAAATACAACATAATTTTAGGACATCCATCCTGGTGTCAGGGTCACTACTCTAACCTTAACCCAGGCTGGGAGTCTGTTGCAGGGCTAACACAGAGACACAAAGAACGATTCTTTTACAGGACATTTAGAATCAACTCACAGGCAGTACATCAGCTGGGATTTGAGTTTGTGTATAAAACAAACTTACTCTCTATAACAGGAGCACTCCGGTCATTGACCTGGCCGACCTTCTTTAGCTTGGCGCCTTTGTGGATGTCTGACAGCAGCGCTCCTCTGCCTTTTGCCTCAGATGAGCTCAGTTTGGGAGGAGCTGTGTTTGCCTGTGGAGACAGTTAAAAACTTTGCAAACAAACTTCCGGCTCCTTTAGTTAGAACAGAAAGTTTGAGCTCGCAATGCAGACTTAAAACAAAGATATAGTTTAGTAGCAGCTTCTGGTAATTTAGCTTCTATATCCGACTTTGCCCATGGCTTAACAATTCAAAAACGTTTCAGGGACAAGCACGTCTTGTGCACATTTGCACCATGTTTTAATATAAACAAACTTCTCACAGCACATAAACATCTCAGGTCAAATTAGAGATCTGCTACAAGGAAGTGTATAACTTGTCAGTTTTCAGTGCAGTGTGTTGTGATGAATATTTGATCAGGTCACTGACCTCATGGAAGGTTGGAGGGGGTGGGGGTCCTGGAGGAGGAGGAGGGGGAGGAATAGGCATCCTGACTCTGCGTTGGCACCGTTCTGTGTGGGGTAAAGGCCGGTGACTTCACCGTCTCTGCTGGAACAATACGCTGGCTCCTGGAAATGACAGAATATCTCAACTGATAAAACTGAAAGCCAATTCGGTTGTTAAGTGATGACGTATGAGCCCTGCTTCTACTCTGCATTTATTAAGGCTTTTCTGTTTTAAAACACAAGTTTTGTATCTTGTTCTATTTAATCTGAACACGCCCCTAATAAAAGTCAGTGATCACTGTCAGTCTCTCTCGGTTTTTATTACCACTACTCATCAGCACCACGTTTTAAAGCTCAGTTTTTAAAACCTCGCGGTGTAACTGCAGCCCAGCCCATGCAGACCAACTTCGTATGGTGGATGGATTATCTCAGTTGTTCTCCTGACTGAAATTTGGTCCATTTACAGCATCCTTTGACCCTGACTGTCAGGAACCCTTACATTAACTTTTAATGAGTGGGAAAAAATTGCGTTCATCCTCCAGCTTCACTGTGTTCACATTATACTAGCCACAGCTGTGTAGTTTTGTCTGATGAAGCAAAGGTTTAACTGGCAGTAAACTGCACATACTGTTGTACCAGTGTAGTAAGTAAAAAAAAAAAAAAAAGGTCCTGTCTAGAATATGATGTAACCCTAACACACACACACACACACACACACACACTTAACCTTCTGTACCATTTAACAGCAACAGCTGGATTTGCCGTATTTCCCCTTAACAGCCATGGATTACTGGAAACCTTCTACTGCTGTCCGTGTATATAAGATATTGTTGTATATACATTATATTTTTATGCATTTAATTAATATTAACACTTAAAAATAAATTAGGAATTAAAAATATATATTTATGTCAAATATTTTATAAAATGTTAAAACTTCATTGTGTATGAAGTGTCCTTGTCTGCTTGTCTTTTCAAATAAAGTCCAGTATGGGCCAGCGAAGCTCACTTATGAGACGAGTTGTTGAGGATACCCCGAACTTGCCTGCGAGTAAACACTGCTGGTTTTGTTCAGTGCTAGTGAATTTTGGTTTTTGAAGTAAGTGACTGTCAGCTGTCTGGAGACAAAAGGCTTGCATGTCTAATGGCAGAGGAGGCAGATGAAGATGAGGAGGAGACAAATGATGAAAATGTAAATTTGTTGGTAAATGCAGGTGTTTTGAATGTTCATCAAATGTCTCTTTTTGTGGAATTTAAAGGAAACTCAAGTATTGAAATAGAAGCCTACTAAGGTATAGAGGGTTAAGAAACTTATGCAGGATTTGTCGTCTTTCATCAGCATCTCTTTATAAAGCTCTTTGGCAACGAAGAGAGACGGTATATGGGGATTCAAACAATGCAGAGGCTATACAGATAAATTTGCATGGAGCCCTTAGATCAGGGGTCGGCAACCTGCGGCTCCGCGTGGTTTGGGAAGTATTTAGCTGAAGTGTATTTTATTTATGTTAGTTCTTTTTTTTAACTTGTAGTTCTAAATTTGAAGATTATTGTGATATTGAAATATAAAAATACAATTATATTCTATTATTTTTTCATCGCTCAAAATAAGCGTCACACTCGCGGAAGCCGGTGTACCCGCCGAAACGCCGCGCATTTATCGAGACTTTCAACCCCAGGTAGGCCAATTATGGATCTTCGGATCCACATTATGTCAGCAGCTGTTCTCCACCATGAACTATGTTAAAACAAACACGCTCACGCCTCACAGAGACAGCTTACAGTCCTGCGTAAAGATGAAAGTGACTTCGTACAGCCCCGATTTGCAGACGCTGTGCGCAGAGGTTCAGGAGCAGAAGTCCCATTGTAAACATACCACAGCAGACCCGACGAGTTTGCATGAACACGCTTTTCAGCATCTCTCTTATTGACCACTTTTCACACACGGTTGCTGTACGCACACAGCCGGCTGTAGCTTTTCAGCTCACAGCCCGACACACACCAACAACAGCAGAGAGAGCGCAGACGTTAAGGCGGCGAGGCGTGATCGTCGGGTGCCGCTCAGGTGCGTCCGCCTCCCCTGCTAGCGGCGCTGCAGACCACGCCCCGCCACACACATTAACCAGGTAAAATACATATTTAGGCAGAATTTTGCAAATATCTATTTTTCCATCTTTCAGCAGCATAGTGCTTTTTTCCCAATTATTTATTTTCTTTAAGAGTCAAAATGTGTTAATTACATAAATAAAATGTATTTTCTCTGTAGCACTTCATGGATTTAAGCAACACACCTTAGTTGTTCACACAAAGCATAAAAGTAAAAACACAATATATATCAGTGTTATCTTCATTTCAGATGTCAAAAAGTATTTGTGGCTCCCAGTGTTTTCTTTTGCGTGGTGAGATGTCACTACTGAGACAAAACGTCCATATCAGCGCTGTTAGGGGAGGAGAAGCAGCCAAAACCAGAAGCAAAGAAATTATAACTTTCTTCCACAAACTGTTGCAACATTTCCCTCTGTATAATCTGTTCATCACTGAGCTTCTTTACTGATATATCATTAAATGGCTCTAAAACCAATGCAGTCATATACAAATATCTTCAACCCACCTGTAGCAGATGCGGCACATGTTGTAGGCTACAAAAATCTAGAGGTGCGTAACCGGCAGAAATGGCAGCTAGCAACAGCAGGTGTAATGTTAATGTTATGCCG
This sequence comes from Haplochromis burtoni, assembly GCF_018398535.1. NCBI lineage: Eukaryota > Metazoa > Chordata > Actinopteri > Cichliformes > Cichlidae > Haplochromis > Haplochromis burtoni. The sequence goes on from NW_024582750.1 coordinate 367,082, forward strand.
TTCATGAGGCACTGCACAGCGGGTGTCATGGATCCCACAGACTTTAACTTGAACCAACTTTTAAATCAAAGAATGTGCTTAATAAAATAAAATAAGCCACAAGGAACACTCACCATGATTGCAGTGGATAATTTCACCTGTTTTGAACACCACTGCATTTTAGTTCGTTGTATGTTAAACATCCTATGTTCTTAGCACAGCAGGAGCTATGCTAGTGGACCAAGAACAGCACAAACACAAACAAGAGCAGCCCACATTACTGGCTGTTACATTTTGACACTGCTCCCGAGGACACTAAACAACTACATTATGTAGATGTCTGTATGAAAAGCTCTGCTAAACAACGACAGCCTGCCAACCCACAACCCTTCCAGGCATTTTGGTTCCTCTATCTGAACAATGAACCAGACTTTAAAACAAGTTTAGTTTGTAAACCCCAAAGTTTCACTAAAATCCTCTCAATAGCTGCAGCAACTCTTAACGGGTTTGGCTCAGTGGTGCTGAATGTGTTTCTTTCAGTTCAAAACTGAAAGCTAATCAAATATCAAAAAGGAGAGAAGAGCAAGCACCAGATCCTCAGAACAATCTTTAATCCAAAGAATAATTAAACATTTAATCAATCCTGTGTTTTGGTTTTTCCTTCTACTGATCAACTACTTGTTTCACATCCAAAATAAGAACAATGCATTTAACCAGCATCCAGGCAGAGCTATCAACAGGAGAATGTTCATTTTAATGTGAAGAGCTGAGTGTTTTCATATGGTTTCCTTTCAATGTTCTACACTTTGTGCCTGTGTCACTGTTAAATGTAACTGCGACCTGGATTACTCCCATGGGAATTGGGACAGTTTGCACAGTACAGTTGACAAGACTGTTATGAAGCATGATGCTTGAGATAAAGGATGAAATGACAAGAGTTGTTCTGTCTTTCAAATTTCACTTGTAATCTTTTGTAAATCCTTAACTGTGCAACAATGGAGGGTGCCCTCAGGTAAATCCAACATGAAGTGTCACAACATGATGATTACTCATTTTAAAGCGTCATCAGTTTTATAAGGCTTAAGGTGATGAAACTGACTCCACCTATTTGTAGGACAGAACTGAACCAGTTGTAAGATTTTTCTGATTATATAAAAAACACACACACCTACACCTAATTGTAACGAAACAGAACTTCTCATGTTGGTAATACACAACTTTCTATTAGTGTAGACCAGTGTTGGGTAAGTTACTTTAAAATAGTAACTTAGTTACATTACTAGTTACTTCTCTCAAAAGTAACTCAGTTACTTCAAGTTACTCGTTACTTTCAAAGTAACTAGTTACTAGGGAAAGTAACTTTGGTTTTACTCAGAATTCTCTTGTTAATGTGTTGCTTCCATAACTTTGCCAGTCTTCTAGCTTGCTTACTTGCCACAGTGCACTGTGCCACCTACCAATAGAAAGGAAAAGATAATGTGCATATTTCCACGAGAGAAATCCCACGCCTGGACCGTCATTGACTGCTGCCATGATTCTAGCCTACGTCACAGCGTCATGTGCGCCTTTTACATCCAACACAAAAACTGCAGTCGTGGTGCTTTCGATTGTACTCAGAACTCGGAAATTCTGCCTTCTGAATAGGAAGATGTAGGTAACACCAGACTGCAGATGAGCTGCATACAGGGCTGGACTGGGACAGAAAATTGCCCGGGCATTTTGACTAGAGACCGGCCCACCATTATAGGAAAAATCATAAAGCCTTTGAATGAAAATAAACACTGTTGTGACAGTGATGTTCACTGTTCTGATGGTATATATGTCATCAATCTATCAATCGTTTGTTGTAAGATTCAGATAATTATTTTTTTAAAAGCTGAGACATTTTAAATGAGAATAAAGAAAGTATTTCTTTGTGCCCCCCTTCTCCCTTTAATGCCCTACCTGGACCCCTGGCAACACTTTGCTAGACCCGCCCCTGCACAGTTACCAGCTGTCAGCTACCTTAGAAAAAGGATCCTGGTGTTATTTGTCTCTCAGAAACAGTTCATAACTTCCCTTCAACTCATTCATGTCACCTAAAAGGTAAACCTGTTTCTCCATCACAGCTCTGATGATTCAGTAAGGACATCTCCTGGTTTCATCTTCATGTTTCCCTCTCACCAGATAACCAAACCATATCATGACCAGCAGCTTTACAGCTGTGGCTCCAGCAAACATCAGCTGATACTAGAAATTAATATTAAATAAATTCTAACAACAGCTGATCAAGCTTAAACGTGCTGCTGTTGTTTAGCGCGACATCCGCTGGTTTCCTCTTTCGGCGCAAAGTGGAGCGATAAACAAACAAGAGAGCCGATCAGCTGATCATTGATCAGTTTCATGATTGAAGTAGAAACGGAGAGGGAGGGGGAGAGGATGAAAGAAGAAGAGGCAGCTGTGCAGCAAAGACAGAATAACTCCAGCTTTGTGCTTTTTCATTGTAGCTGAATTACGGGACAAACTGTTCCTTTTCACCTCAATAAGAAACGCGTAATATTTTCTCTGAATACCAGACGGGACGGTTGGCAACTCTAATAACTTATGAACAAAATAAAGTTCAACATCATTAACTTCATAGCACCACCCAGCTGTATAGAAACTCCGTCATGCTAGCTAGCACGCAGTACGGAAAAAGTCAGAATAACGAAAATAAACTCCACCTAAACTTGGTTCATATCTGACCCAGAGAGACTGCAGGTCATAACTTCTTACCTGAAGTTCGGTCTCTTTTCCTTCTGCGTCCCTTTTCCTTCATCCACCTGCTGCCTCCACCACTTGCTAATGTTACTGAATCTGTGGAAGCTCCGCGATAGCCACCACACGAAGTAACGACCCTATCTAAATCCCAGTAATGAGTAACGCGTTCCTGATTTTGGCATAATAACTAGTTACCGTGCTCGTTACCACAATAATAACGTAGTTACTGTAACGCGTTACTTAATAACGCGTTAGTCCTAACACTGGTGTAGACTGGACATAGCTGTCAGGCATGACACAGTTTCTAAAAGTCTGCATTTCCAATTCTATAGTTAGGATGAAGAAAGCCAAGACACAGCAAACGGCATCACTGAACAAAGCATCTTCCGTCTTGTTGTCATGACTGTAGTTGACGTTATGCCAACAAGCAGCTGGTGATCGTGTTGTGTTACTGCGAATAGATAAAAGCCCCTGAAGCTAGTCGCTGTTAGGGATGATGCTCAGTAGGCAGTTTCCTAAGAGGGTCCCTCGAACTAGGTAGGTAGATTCTCTACAGAAAGAATCCAACGCCTCAACTTTACTCTGAATATTACCCTAAAAAAAAAAAAAAAATAATAATAATAATAATCTCAGGGCTTACTCCACCCACAGAACAAAAAGGTTTTCAGCTGTGGGTCTAAAGTAGGGGTGTCAAACTCCAGACCTCGAGGGCCGGTGTCCTAAAACTCAAATGTGTCCCTGCTGCAACACACCTGTATAAAATTAGTAGGTCATTAGCAAGACTCTATAGAACTTGACTGCATGCTGAGGTGGCAACCCCCAACCCTGCTCAAGTAATTTTAAATAAATGTAAGTAAAGATAAGCGTTTGGCAATATGTACTTCTAAAATAACTTTTATTGCACCACGTTTATTCAGTCATGAGCTCTGTAACATGAACCAAATGGCTGCATTGCAACCTCAGCATGACTTGGGTACTTTTGTGAAATCTAATGATCTCCCCTGAACTTAATTTGGAACTATGTCCCTTTGGTGGAAAAAGGGTAAGAGAATCAAGTTAATCAAAACATCCTG